>NC_059358.1:43815093-44090093 GCF_019703515.2 Myxocyprinus asiaticus
GTGGCATTGTTTAGAGGAGGAGGGCTGAAATGAAATCCTAAAAGTCTTAAATTCTGTTTTGATGAAGAAAAAACTCTGGATGGCCTGAGGGTGAGTAAATTTTCATTTTTGGGTGAACTATTCTTTTAGTACATCATGCAATTATTGACAGTACTAGAAAGTTCTATCAATGTGGGGACTGACAGGCTTGTGTGTATAGGCAGGTCATTAAATGTAAACACTCTCAGTTGTCTAAATCTGAACAGACGAGACAACAAAACAAAATTGTCAATGTGTAAAACATGGGATTTGTGCAGTAAGCCTTGCAGCCAAGGTAATGAGGGTTGAGAGGTGCCTCATGTCGTGTCATAGTCCTCACTCCAGCGTCCTAAATAATCAGAGCGCAAGACACACGTTTACATTATGTCACCTGGGAAATTTCTCTCTGGGCTGGTGAGCAAGCATTGTCTATAATCATATTTTTCCACACGGTGAGATTTGGTGTGAAGAGTCGTGGGCCGGGGCACATGTCCACCCAAAAGCCCCGCATATTCTGACAGCTTCTGTCAGCACATTACAACTGAGATGGTATGGAAAGTGTGCTTGCAAGTGCGTGTGACCTATCTCCGCTATTCACTGTTATGACAGCGAGGTCTGCTCTTAAACCGCTGCGGTAATGACACTGACAAGAAGTGCAAGCGAGAAAAACAAATATAGAGGCAAGAGACGGGAGATAGGAGGCTATTTTGAGAAGAAATGTAAAAAGATTAGAAAAGAAGATCATTTATTTGTATATATACACACACACTGGTGGCCAAAAGTTTGGAATAATGTACAGATTTTGCTGTTTCAGAAGGAAATTGGTACTTTAATTCACCAAAGTGGCATTCAGCTGATCATAAAGTATAGTCAGGACATTACTGATGTAAAAAAACAGCACCATCACTATTTGAAAAAAGTCATTTTTGTTCTAATCTAGACAGACCCCATTTCCAGCAGCCATCACTCCAACACCTTATCCTTGAGTAATCATGCTAAATTGCTAATTTGGTACTAGAAAATCACTTGCCATTATATCAAACACAGCTGAAAGCTATTTGGTTCATTCAATGAAGCTTAACATTGTCTTTGTGTTTGTTTTTGAGTTGTCACAGTATGCAATAGACTGGCATGTTTTAAGGTTAATATTAGGTCAAAAATGGCAAAAAAAAAAAAAACACAAAACAAAACCCGCTTTCTCTAGAAAATTGTCAGTCAATCATTGTTTTGAGGAATGAAGGCTATACAGTGCTTGAAATTGCCAAAAAACTGAAGATTTCATACAAAGGTGTACACTACAGTCTTCAAAGGACAACTGGCTCCAACAAGAACAGAAAGAGATGTGGAAGACCAGATGTACAACTAAACAAGAGGATAAGTACATCAGAGTCTCTAGTTTGAGAAATAGACGCCTGACATGTCCTCAGCTGACAGCTTCATTGAATTCTACCCGCTCAACACCAGTTTCATGTACAACAGTAAAGAGAAGACTCAGGGGTGCAGGCCTTATGGGAAGAATTGCAAAGAAAAAGCCACTTTTGAAACAGAAAATCAAAAATAAGAGTGTTATCTTAGCCACATTGATTTTTGTGGGATCAGCTAGACTGTAAGGTGCATGAGAAGTGCCCGACAAGACAGCCACATCTATGGCAAGTGCTACAGGAAGTGTGGGGTGAAATGTCACCTGAGTATCTGGACAAACTGACAGCTAGAATGCCAAGGATCTGCAAAGCTGTCATTGCTGCACATGGAGGATTTTTTGATGAGAACTCTTTGAAGTAGTTTAAGAAGTTAGTAATTTTTCACATTATTAATGCACTGTCTATACATTGTGATCAGTTGAATGCCACTTTTGTGAATAAAAGTACCAATTTCTTTCCATAAGAGCAAAATCTGTACATTATTCTAAATATATATTGTGATGGCTATAAACTGTAAAAAGTAAAATTGTTACCTTAAAAGAAAACTTCACCCAAAAATAAAAATGCTCTCATCATTTACTCACCTTCATGTTGTTCCAGACTCATATGACTTTCTTTCTAAAATATTGGTAACACTTTACAATAAGATTCTTTTTGTTAACATTAGTAAATGCATTAGGTATCATGAACTAACATTGAACAATATTGTAGCATTTATTAATCTAGGTTTATTTTAATTTCCGAAAATACAAGTGTTCATTGTTAGTTCATGTTATTTCATAATACATTAACTAATGTTAACATGTGCAACTTTTCATTTTAAAAATGTGTTAGTATATGTTGAAATCAACATTAATCAAGATTAATCTGTGCTGTAAAAATATTGTTTATTGTTAGTTAATGTTAACTAATGTAGTTTTACGAATAAAACCTTGATGTAAAGTGTTACCAAAATATCTAGTTATGCTATTAAGTATTTAAGATACTAAAAAATGTACAGCATAAAAAGTTGCTACTTTAAAACACATCAAATATCTGCATCTTCTGTATTACTGTATGATTTGAATACAAATTTAAATTAATACAAGTTATAATTAGTAAGCTTTCATTAGTTTTAAAGGCAAATTTTGTACAAATTAACCATTACCGCATTATTTTCTATTACAAAAAAAAAAAAAAAAAAAAAAAAAGGAATAAATAAATAAATAAAAAACATTGTAAATAAACACATTCAATTTTCTCAATAATATTTATGGGGAATTTAAGTTTATCAAAAACTACAAACCAAAATTTGGTCCTAAACTAACTATTAAAAAAATCTATTATTTAATAATTGTTTGTTAGAAAAAAAAAAAAAAAAAAAAAAAATCAGGGTTTAAAACTGTATTAATGTTAAAAAAAATTAAATTAAATACAATGAAAAGAAAAGAAAACAAAACATTTATATCATATTTATATCATATTTAGTTTGCTCTCCTAAGGCTGATTATCAACATTTTCTGAAGGTTAAGCACCTCCTTTAAAAGATCATTTGTTGACTTTTTTTTTTACTTCTTTTAAAAGTTTGAAATTGTTTTTTATACCTTATTTCTGCTTCTACGTGATCTGACCCATAATATTTTCATTAAACAGGCTTGTCTACATTTGGTGACATAAGTGATATTAAATAATGTATTTACAACAAGTTATACAACAAGTTAATAACATATATTTTTTATTAAATGTATATATATATATATATATATATATATATATATATAAACATACCTGACAATTGAAGCTGAACTGGTATCAGAAAATATTATCTTGATATTTAAAACATTGAAATAATCCCTTAATTTTCAGCAATTACCATAAATATTTGTACAAACTGAAAACCAAGCAAATATAAGAATAAACAAATAGTTATATACACTGTTAGCATTATATGAAATATCCTGTACTACTGAGTATTCATGTAATTGTGATGTTACAGTAACAATGGACCATGATATCTATATTCTTATATACATATAACTAACTATACGTATTTTCACTTTTAACATTTATTTAATACTATGAAATATTTAGATTCCTTGGTTACTTCTCTGTATTTTCAAAATTCAAACACATGTAGATGCACATCAAATATTATCGGTCACAGAAACATATCAAACTAATGACTCTTGTTCTGATATTCATGACTGATTGATTCTTTCCCTGGTTGGGATTGTGTCCCTCAAAAGGGCCTAAAATGATCCACACACTGACAGTCATAAATTTGTTAGTTTCAAGGTCAAAGGACAGACCGAAAGCCAGTGTGAGATGTCACCTTTAGAAATTACATGGCAGCCATGCGCAAAATTGCTTACACAGATCACAGACGTCCAGCCATCTGTTGTGGGATGGGCAGAGGATTCTCAGTCACAGAGTTAATCGTTTTTTGTTTTTTTAGCAGGACACACAGGCCATTTTGGCCGATTTGTTAATAAAGCATTTACTCGCTTTTCGCTCTCTGATATTTGGCCTGGTGGGAAGCAGATTTCATACCCTGATCTGATTGACACCCTTCACAAAGAACAATATGGAAACACTGATGTGTCATGCATTTTTTTAAAAGTATTGTTTACAACCAACACGGCAAGGAGCTGAAAACTGTATTTAGTTTGTCCAACATTTGAAATTCTTCACTATGAGTTGCAAAAGTGATGAGGAATGACCAGTGTCTTCCCAATTAACAGTCTCCGGACAATCTTTGTTTACCTTGCTAGGGAACTGCTTCAGGCTGGGAAAGGAGAACTGGCATCTGGTTCTGGATCAAAAGGAGCTACAGACCTCACCTCCTTTCTATTATTATGGGTAGTGTAATAAAATGTACGAGTTGTCAGCATGGACCAGGAGCCATGGGAACTGTAGCCTAAAGTGCTTCCTAGAAACCTGGCTGAGTGCCAGCTCCACTGTTGCACTGGATAGATTTCACATTATGTGTGTAATCGGAAGGGCAAAAAAAAAAAAAAAAAGTGAAAGAGCTTAAAAAAGATAGGTTGACGTCATTTTTGTGAACAATAGATGATTGAGCACAATACATATCCCTGTTAAAGAGCATATTTGAGCCACAGATGCTGAGTTACTTGCTACGAGACAGCAGCCATCCAGCCTGATGTTTTTACAGGCTTGAATTCAACGGTTTGCCTGTGAATTTCTCCCTCTGCAGACACAACGGTTTTGTGCAAACAACATGATCAAACTGGAAATCGACATGTTGATACAGAATGTTCATGGACCCTGACATTTTACTCTACCGATGGTTAGGTGTGGCAGGGTGGAGGGCGGGGCCGGGTCGTGATTCTGCTCACCTGGCCCCTAATTAGGCTGATTAAGCCTGAGAGGGATAAGGCTGCCCGGAGATGGCAGTGCGAGAGAGAGAGTTACGGACAGCTGTCCGACACCTGTGTGTTTGTGTCTTTTGGTTTAAGTTTATTATTAAACTATTATTTATATTGTCAAGCCGGTTCTCGCCTCCTCCTTTACACTGAATATGTTTCACTGGTACCAAGAGACACAAACACACACAGGTGTCAGACAGCTGTCTGTAACTCTCTCTCTCTGTCTCACACTGCCGTCTCCAGTCGACCTTATCCCTCTCAGGCTTAATCAGCCTAATTAGGGGCCAGGTGTGTGGAATCACGACCCGGCCCCGCCCTCCACCCTGCCACATTAGGTTTAGGTTTGGGTTAGGGCGTATGGTTGATAAAAAAAATGCATTCCTGTTGACTGCATATTATATCATTACAACTGAAAACAACTCACTTTACAACTCACTTTTGGCACCACTCTGTTGACATTTCTTCTGGTAACTGGAGCTCACATGTGTCCATATATTCAACAACACCTCCAGCTTCGGCCACTGGGGACAGTGCTTTGAATTTCGGTAAGCACAGATCTGACTTCAGCTGAAGCACATTTGACACACTGTTGCCGTATTTAGACGAAACCTGAAAAATGTTGATTTTGCAGGCTATTTATGGAAGTACATAAAAATTTAATGTTTGTGTCAAATCCCCGATAACACATGTACATCACCCAGAAATCTATTTGATGTGTGTTTACATCCGGAAAATGTATTTATTAGGTTGTTTGCTCATCTGCAATACATCTATGAGACGTTTTTTTCAATAAGATATTCAGCAGATGTCTTTGAGACATTTATGATTTAGCATGTTTGTAAATCGGCAGAGGTTGGTTGAAAGAATTAAAATGGTGTCTGATGGAGCAGTTGACTTTAAATCTATTATGTTTTTGTACATTTTTTTATTTTTATTATTAACATTTTTTATTGATTCTCATATACAATACAGAACAAACAAAATATATATATACAGAATCAACTTCTAACCCCATTATTTCCCTTTCCCCCTCCGAAACCCCAACCCCACCCTGTCCCTCAACAAATATCCCTGTGGTCAAAGCCTGAGTTGCACACTTATAAAAATAAATAAATAAATAAATAAAATTATATATATGAGAAAATAATACTATACAAATCAACAAATAAAGAGGGGAAAAGAAAAATTTAACAAAGGATACGAATCACAATTTCAACCACAATCATGTTTCTCTCCACATGATCCACACCGAAAGCCCTCCAGAAAGATCTTATATTTGTCCCATTTCTTACCATGCATATAATCTTCCAAGCTGTCTGAATGACATCTTTTCGAATGCCACCACCCTGCCCAATTCAGTGACCCATTCTTGAAATGGAGCACCTTTTGATTTCCATCCTCTAACAATTATTTGTCTTCCAATCATTACATTAATTTGGACCCAGCTTTTTGCATATTTGCATATTTGTCATCTACTTTATATACTGGGTGATGGGGCAGTTATTATAGTCTGGGGCAGAATGAAATTTGAGTATCCAAAACCTCACAGATAAAATTCTGGACTTTCAACCAGAATTCTTTTTGAAATTAAAATTTTTTATTGATTCATATATTAACAAATAAAAGCAAGAACATTTACAAACAAAATCAATACTTAACCCCCTCTATTACTACCCCCCCCCCACAAGAACACCCCAGTGGTCCCACATGATTATAGACACACAAAAACAAATATTAAAAAATAAAATATAATAATAAAACAAATAAAATATAATAATCACACACATAACATCTACACATCACTCTCCACTGTCCCTCCCCAAGAGCCTTCCAAAAATGCCATATATTTGCCCCATTTTCCCACAAACAAGTCCAAATTACCCAATCCTCTAGATACCCCTTCTTCAAAAGCTGCCACCCTCCCCATCTCTGCACACCACTCTGGAAATGATGGCGCTCCGTCCGACTTCCAACCCCTTAAAATGACTTGTCTGCCAATCATAACACTTGTCAGAACCCAATTTTTTTTATACATTTTTCCCCAAAACGTATGACCACCCCATCGCCCAAAATATGAAGTCTGGGGCCAAGTAAAACTTGAGTGCCCAAAACGTCACACAAATAACTCTGAACCCTCAACCAAAAATCTTGAATCTTAACACACCCCCAAAAGGCATGAGTTGTGTCTCCAACTTCTGATTGGCAATGCCAGCAGGTGGGTGTGTCTTTAAGACCAAGACTATATAATCTAGAGGGGGTCCAGTAAAATCTATGTAAAATCTTAAATTGCATAAGGCGAACCCTTGCATCTCTAGATACAGACTTGACATTTTTTAGAATCCTAGTCCACATTCCTTCCTCCAATACCAAATTAAAATCTTTCTCCCATAATCTCTTGATAGAAGTTAAAGCTGCATCCCCCAGACTCTGAATTATCAGGGAGTAATACACTGGTGCCTCATGACCTTTTCCAAAAGCAGTAATCACCTCTCCCAAAGCATCTGCCACCATAGCGGGGTGTGTGCTACTCCAAAATACTGTACAGAGCAAGTGGTGCAGATGTAAATACCTATAAAACTGAGATCTGGGAATCCCAAAATGATGACCCAAATTCTCAAAAGATCAACACTCCACTTTCATACAGGTCGCCAAGTGTAGCAACCCCCCCTCACAATCCACTCTGACCAACAGAAAGGGGACTTATTGATACATAATTTGGGGTTCAGCCATATGCTTGAGGCAACATGTAAATAAATGTCTGAATTAAATACTCTGGACACTCTTGTCCAAATCACGTGCAAATGTGAATTAACGAGGAGTGACTTAACTTCTCTGGTTAGTTTGATAGAAAGGCTTTGCAATGGTGAAATAGGGGCAAGGACTTCCTGTTCAATAGAAAACCAGGGAGGGGCTCTTTCAGGTGGAAGTGACCAATGAGCCAAATGCGTGAGACCGAACGCATAACAATAAAATAAAATCTTGGGAAGGCCTAGACAACCTTTGTCAATCGGCCTATGTAATTTGTTGAAATGTAGACAGGGACATTTACCATTCCAAATGAAGGACTTCGCTATGCTATCAAATTGCTTAAAATAAGAGAGGGGGACATCTATAGGGAGTGACTGTAGCAGGTAGTTGAATTTTGGAATACAGTTCATTTTAATAACATTAATCTTCCTAATCATCGATAAATGTAATGAAGCCCACCTGTCCACATCGCTCAAAAACCTTTTTAAAGGGTCAAAATTAACTCTAACTAAATCAGACAAATTTACTGGGAATAAAATACCCAATACTTAATGCCCTGTTTGGGCCACTGGAAGGCGCCCGGCTGGAAGGCCATTACTGGTCAGTAAGCTGTGAGCCAAAGCTTCGGATTTAGACCAATTGACTTTGTATCCTGAGAACTTGGAAAAGGAATTAATAATTCTGTGGAGGCAAGGCATAAATCTAGTAGGGTCAGAGACAAATAATAAAATATAATCTGCGTAAAGCAGAAGCTGATGCGCCACACCTCCTGCCATCACCCCTGGAAATCCTCCTCCTTTCTTATCGCGGCTGCTAATGGTTCCAGGACAAGATAGAACAATAATGGGGAAACAGGGCAACCCTGCCGAGTGCCCCTATTCAGAGTAAAATAATCTGAAATTAATCCATTTGTTTGTACCACTGCTACAGGGTGGCTATAAAGTAACTTAATCCAAACCAATGAATGTACTCCCGAACCCATACATTTCCAAAATCTTTAAAAGTGAATCCTATTCTACTATATCAAACGACTTTTCGGTGTCAAGTGAGATGGCAGCGACCGGAGACTGATCATTCGCTACTGACCACATGATATTGATGAAACGCTTAATGTTATCAGAAGAACTACGGCCCAGAATAAACCCCACCTGATCTATATGTATAAGAGATGTCATAATTTCACTTAATCGGTTAGCCAAAATTTTTGACAAAATGTTAACATCTATCTGGATCAGGGAAATTGGACGGTAACTTTTACACTCACTTGGATCTTTGTCCTTTTTAAGAATCAGACCGATCTGGGCTTGTGTCATGGTTGGAGGAAGCTTTCCATTCTTTAATGATTCAGTATAAATTCTAACAAAAGTGGAGCCAGTTCTGTAGCAAAAGATCTAAAAAATTCAGTAGCAAAACCATCTGGCCCCGGAGCCTTGCCTGTAGGTAAGGTGTGGATGGTGGTGCAAGATTTTTAGATGCTTGTATAACTGTGCAAAGTACTGATTGCAACTGAATTAAATTAAGAATAGTAGTGGTGGTCAGTAAGACTGTAATATCCTATATACATATTCGTGATATATAGCAAATTAAAATGATTAATTTTTTATGCATGATTTTAATGCATCCATTTATATAGTTTATAAAGATGCAGAGAGCAGAAAATATTAGGCACATTTCTGTGTGTGTATTCCTATTAGATTGCCCTATTAGAGAGAATTGTCACTACCAGTGTCACTGGATTTGCGACACGGGACATCAACCCGCTAGTTTTAAAGTTAGCAACAGCGACAGCAATATCATTTGTTCACGCAACTTCAGAATTGTAAAAAGAAATGGCTGTGCGTAAAACCACGCCGTGGTCAATAAACGAGGTGCAGACATTCTTTTCGTTAGCGATGAACAAAACGACGTGAAATGAAAAAGTCTTTCAAAAAGTGTCTTAGCTGTTGGCCACACACGGCTACCACCGGACCTACCAACAGTGTAGGGAAAAGCTAAAAAATCTTAAAAGTGACTACAGAACCATCAAGGACAACAACAGCCAGAGTGGTTCAAACAGAAGAAAGTGGAAGTGATTCGACCAAATGGACGCTATCTATGGCAATAGACCGGCGAGCAATGGGAGGGAGAGTGCCCTGGACTCGACGTTGTTGGAGTCCACGATGGAGGATAATACGTTTTGTTACGTTAACTCTATATTCTGCTTGAAAGCTTCACTTTATTTAGTTGACCAGCTACTGGAAAGCTTGCTTCTAAAACAACCAGGCCAATTTAACTGTTACACTTGTGTAAAATCACCATGCAACAACTGCTTTATGCAGCACAATGAGCTTGTAGCTAACAGCTAGCGGTCGTGTTATTGTTTATGGTCAGTAATGTTTGTGTCGCGTTTAAGATGATGTCACGGCAGTAGAGGCGGCTCAACTATGACGATCAGCCTATAATCCCACCCATGTTGAGGCGGCACTAAACTGCAGTGGAAAAGAAAGCTCAGAAAAGTAAAGCGAGCAGAGTCGAGTCAAGTCGAACTGTAACGTGCAGTGGAAAAGTGCCATTAGACACCCCTGCATCTACGGCTCTTGAATATTAGAATGCACCTTTGTACATAGTTATTTATATGTTTTTGTTTTTCTCTTTCTTTGCTTGTTTCTTTTTTTCCTTTACTTCTGTTATGTGAACTGTTATAATTAAGTGTTAAAAAAGAGAGAGCAGGTTGGTGTAGTCAGGGGAGGAGTGAAATAAGAGCTGTCAAGTCAGACAGTTCTCACTTCTCACGGTGGATTAGCCGCTACGAGATCCAAGACAGATATCGCGTGATTTACATTCAAGAGCTTTTATTTTTTATTTTTTATGATTAACATTTTTATTCAAACACAGAAAATCAAAACATAAATACCACTACCTCCCCTACCCATCCCCAACCCCACCCTGACCCTCAATAAACACCCCTGTGGTCATACATGAGCACATACAAAAGAAAACAAAAACAAAACAACTTATAAAAAAAATATATAACAATCACACACATTAATAACTTCCCCTCTATCTCCACTGATCCACCCCAAGAACTCTCCAAGAATGCCAAGTATCTACCCCATTTCCCAACAAACAATCCAAATTCCCCAGTCTTCTATATGACCCTTCTTCTAGAGCCGCCATCCTCCCCATCTCCGAGCACCACTCCTGAAATGGGGGTGCTCCAACCAACTTCCAACCCCTCAATATCACCTGTCTGGTGACCATAACACTGGTTAGGAACCAATCTTCCACATGTTTATTCCCCAAACTGATGACCACCCCATCTCCCAAAATACAGAGTCTGGGGCAGAACAAAACCCGAGTGCTCAAGACGTCACATACAAAACTCTGAATCCTCAACCAAAACCCTTGGATCTCAACACACCCCCAAAAACATGGGTTGTGTCTCCATTGGCATCGCCAGCTGGTGGGTGTGTCTTTAAGGCCGAGCCTATAAAATCTAGATGGGGTCCAGTAGAATCTATGTAAAATCTTGAATTGCATAAGGCAAACCCTTGCATCTCTAGATATAGACTTGACATTTTTAGAATCCTATCCCACACTCCCTCCTCCAATACCAAGTTTAAATCTTTCTCCCATGATCTCTTGATAGACGTTAGAGCTCTGAATTAACAGGGAGTAATACACTGATGCCTCATGACCTTTTGCAAAAGCAGTAATCACCTCTCCCAGAGTATCTGCCACTTTAGGGGGGTGTATGCTACTCCCCAAAACAATACAGAGCAGGTGGCAGAGCTGTAAATACCTATAGAACTGAGATCTGTGAATCTGTAGTAAGCCCCCCCTCACAATCCACTCTGACCAGCAGAAAGGGGACTTATACATAATTTTGGTTTCAGCCATATGCTTGAGGCAACATTAAAATAAATGTCCGAATTAAACATTCTGGGCACTTTAGTCCATACCGAGTGCAAATGCGAGATAACGGGGTGTAACTTAACTTCTCCGATTAGTTTGATAGAAAGGCTTTGCAATGGCAAAATAGGGGCAAGAACTTCCTGTTCAATACAAAACCAGGGAGGGGCTCTCTCAGGTGGAAGCGACCAATGAGCCAAATGTCTAAGACCGAATGCATAATAATAAAACAAATTCTTGGGTAGGCCTAGTCCACCTTTGTCAATCGGCCTAAGTAACTTATTAAAATGTAATCTAGGATTCTTACCATTCCAAATGAAGGTCTTCGCTATGCTATCATATTGCTTTAAATAAGAGAGGGGGACATCATCAGGGAGAGATTGTAGCAGGTAGTTACATTTTGGAATGTAATTCATTTTAATAACATTAATCTTCCCAATCATAAATAAATGTAATGAAGCTCACCAGCCCACATTGCTCGAAAACCTTTTTAGTAAGGGATCAAAATTAACTCTAACTAAATCAGACAAATATTCTGGGAATGAAATGCCCAAATACTTAACGCCCTGTTTGGGCCACTGGAAGGTGCCCGGCTGGAAAGCCATTACTGGGCAGTACGCTGTCAGAGCCAAATCTTCGGATTTAGACCAATTAACTCTGTATCCCGAGAACTTAGAAAAGGATTTTTTTTTTTTTTTTGTCAATAACAATTTTCATTGATTCAACACTCAAATCAACACAAAGACACCAAATAATAACAGACACACATACAAGCAGACAGTCCAGAGAAAATACTCAGACATAAAAAAACACAAAAAATTGCCCAACAAAAAAGAAAAAGGGTTCCACACATCAATTAATTACATACACACCATTTAAACTGTCACTCTCCACTGTTCCTCCCTGGCAATCCTCCAAGAAGGCCAAATAAGTGCCCCATTTCTTCTCAAAGGCAGCATAGCTGCCCAGCCATCTATGCGACATCTTTTCAAAGGCCGCCACTCTGCCCAATTCAGTGCACTTTCCTGTTTCCAGTTCACTAACTGCATGTGTGAGATAACGGGATGTGTCTTTACTTCTCCGGGCAGCTTGCTAGAAAGATATTGCAATGGCAAGATAGGGGCAAGGACCTCCTTTTCAATAAAGAGTCAGGGAGGAGCTCTTTCAGGCTGAAGCGACAAATGTGCCAAATGTCTGAGACCAAAAGCATAATAGTAAAACAATATTTTGGGGAGACCTAACCCACCTTTGTCAGTTGGCCTGTGTAACTTGTTAGAATGCATTCGAGGACATTTACCATTCCAGATAAAAGATTTAGCAATACTATCAAATTGATTAAAATAAAAGAGGGGAAGTTAAATGGGGAGAAACTGTAATAGGTAGTTAAATTTTAAAATAAAATTTTTATGTCTAGCTAGATCAGGGACATTGGATGGTAATTTTTACACTTGCTTGGATCTTTGTCCTTTTTAAGAATCAGACTGATCCGGGCTTGTGTCATGGTTGGGGGAAGCTTTCCATTCTTTAATGATTCCGAATAAACTTCTAACAAAAGTGGAGCCAATTCTGTAGCATAAGATCTAAAAAATTCAGTGGCAAAGCCGTCTGGCCCGGGAGCCTTGCCTACAGGTAAGGACTTAATTACCTCGTCAAGCTTCTCCAAGGTTATCTCAGAATCAAGATAATTTTTTTGCTCAGTCATCAATTTAGGGAGTTCTAATGGTTCCACAAAGTTTCTAATATCTTCATAAGTTGACAGAGATGTGGAGCTATAAAGATCAATATAGAATTCTTTAAAAGCATTATTAATATCAATGGCTGAGGTAAAAATTCCACCACCAGCAGATTTCACTGAGGGAATGGTAGAAAAAGACTCTCTCTGCTTTATATATCTAGCCAAAAGCTTCCCTGGTTTGTCCCCCAACTCAAAATATGACTGTCTTACCCTGAATAACCAAAACTCCATTTTCCGCGACAAAAGAGTATTATATCTGTATTTCAATCTGGTCAATTCTCTGAGGCCATCAGATGACATTCGGCGCTTCAGCTCTGCTTCGGCACTTTTAATATTCCCTTCCAACTCCACAAGTTCTCGTGCTTTGGATTTTTTGGTGAATGAGGCATACTGTATGATCTGACCCCTAAGAACATCCTTAAGTGCCTCCCAAGCCATGCCCACAGAAGATACTGAAGACCAGTTGGTCTCAATATAAACATTGATTTCAGTCTTTAACATTTGTTGGAAATCAGGATTTTGCAAAAGGGATACATTAAAGGTTCAAAAGTTGCCAAATATCTACAAGACCAAGATTTTTACACATCCTGTGAAGCATCAATTTTGCTCTAGGGGGCTTACACACTTTTGCTTCACTATGATGAAGGACTTTATTGAGTCCATCAATAAATTAAAGTCTCCTACCAATATTATATCATGAGGGGTGCCAACGGCTTGCAACATTCCTTCAAGATCTATAAAAATTCCCAGATCATCAGCGTTAGGTGCGTAAATATTAGCCAAAATCAACCTTTGCCCCTGAATGTCTGCTAAAACAATAATGACGCTTCCTATTTTATCTTTAATCTGTTTGAGAAATTTGAATTGTAGATGTTTATTTATCAGTATAATGACTATTATCAGTGCAATATACTCTTACTCGAGCCAGCACTAAAGAAAATATGTCCACCCCATATCTTCCCAAATTTTTCAGCTTCCTGTGGGGAAAGATGCGTTTCTTGAAGAAAGACTATATCATATTTCTTATGCTTAAGAAAATAAATAACCTTCCTTCTTTTTATGGGGTGCCCCAACCCATTCACATTCCATGTGAAGAGAGACAATCCACTCATATTAACATTTGACATATTGATATAATGAAAAAAATAAATTGTGTGTCAAAAGCAAGATTATACAGACCACATTCCCCATTAATGCAACAATCAAACCCCGAACTTCCCCCCAGAACAAAACAAACAGAAAAAAGAAAAACGTGCGCAGGCACGACAGCGCCAACCGGCGTCCATCCCTCTAAACTCAAACAGTCCATGTACACCTACAAGAGCCCCCACGACAACTTTGCAGTCAGATTGCTCGTGTACGGTCAATAGGTGGAATAAACACAAAGAATGTGTAGATTGATTCACAAAACTGTCTCGAAGGTGTGTTCCTCCACAAAACAAGCTTCAGCTGCTAGCGGAACCAGCACACACACACAAAAAAAAAATCCATTCAGTTTCCTCGACAGTCAAATGAATGTTCAGTGAGCCGGCCCTCTCAACTGTTCATGAGTGCAGCAGATTACCTAATCCTTCCAATGTCCTGCAAAAAATACTCCACAAAACAAAATCCAGCCATTAGGAGGCATAAACACAAGGAACATGCAGATTTATCCACAACTGTCCCAAAGGAGTGTTATTCCACAAAACAAACTCCAGCCGCTAGGTGGAACCAGCATAAAAAGAAACAAAAAATGCGCCTAGCTTCCTCGGACGGTCAAGTGAATATTCAGTGAGTCAAACTCACTTGGGAGCAATGTGAGAAACACACAGCAACATGGCAACAAAAATCACCAAATGGCTTACTCAACCCATTGTCTCTATGAAGGACAATGCTTGCTGTGGGCATGTAAATATTTTGTGGCCATCCTTAGTATCTATTCTCAGTTTGGCCGGAAACATCAGTGCAAAAGCGACCTTCCATTGATGTAAAAGTTTCTTGCATTTCTTGAATCGATCACATTTCTCTTGTCGAATTCGCAAAGTCTGGAAACAAGAAAATGTTGTGGTTCTTTCAAGAAAGCCTTCCTTTATTCCTCGCCTCGCTTAACAAAAGATCTTTATAGGATGATCTCCGAAATTTGGTCAGAATTGATCGGGGCCTGTCTCCCTCAGCCGATCTCGAAGCCGGAACCCTGTGAGCTTGCTCAATTTCCAGCTTATTGCATGTTATGTTGAGCAGACATGGAAAGAGCTCGTCTAGGAATTTTACCATATCTTGGCCTTCTTCATTCTCAGGAATTCCAACAATTCGAACATTGTTTCGCAGATTACGATTCTCAAGGTCTTCCAGCTTTTCCCAAATGCGTTCCAAATCTACTTTGGTCACTAGCGGATTAGCAGCTAATTCCCTCTGCGATGACTCCAGATAATCAATCCGTTTCTCGACGTCCCCGATTCTTGTAACCAACTCAGAAAATTTCGTCTCCATCGCAGTGATTGATCGACATATTACAGCAAGATCCTCCAAGTCCGCCACGACTTTCGCCAGCATTACAGACATGTGCCGTTGAATCTATACCGCTGCACCATCCAAACTGAATCCCTGGTCTGTGGCCCTGTCTGGGGTATCAGCTTCAGCAAGTAAGTGTCTTTAAATATCTTCAGAGCCCGAGGATTTTGAATTCTTTTTTCTTTTTTTTTTTTGAGGGGGGGATTTTTCCCCCTTTTTCACCCAATTTGGAATGCCCAATTCCCAATGCGCTTTTAAGTCCTCGTGGTCACGTAGTGATTCTCCTCAATCCAGGTGGCGGAGGACAAATCCCAGCTGCCTCCGCGTCTGAGACTGGTTTTGAATTCTTTGACATGTTGTTTTCATAGAACAGTTATGAAGAAGGGTGTATCGAATCTCACCGGTTTAAGACACAAAAAGAATTAAAAACTAGCAAAGTGCGCAGAGCTCACCGGTCACACATCTGACCCCCGCATGGTGCCACACGACTCTCCTTCAAGTGCTTTGCTGTTAATAAAGTAAATGCAATTTAAATTCTGTTGCTTTTAAATGAAAATAAATATGATAAACAAAACACTCAATGCACCTGTTATTTATTTCCCCAATAATACCTGTATTTCCATACATTTTAGTTGAATAAAGACACATATTTTAGATATTTCAGAAATATGATAACTATCACATATCCCAAACAGTCATAATGTTGGGAATATTCACATATAATTTATACACATAAAAACACATAAATTTTTTTTTAAAGAGAACAAAACATCACAGTTGTTTAAGCCAATGAGCATTAAGCCATGTCATCAGCAAATCATTTCCCATCGTGCTTGCAGTTTGCACAGCTCGGAAAAAAACTACGCCACCTGCCTGCTACAACTGCGGCCGCCTCGCGGGAGTATTTTTGACATACGTGGTCAAGATGGCGCCGAGTATGGCTGCTGCGTTGCGAGCTCTGACACAACATGGTAGTGTTTTGTTTGTTTTGTTCACAATTCTTATGTTTTTTGTCTTGGATGTTGTCTGCCTTATTGTCTACGACAGACAAACACTTTTTGACATTGGTTCAGCTATTTCACACCGTAAACCAGACTTCAAATTCCTCAATGCCGACCTGCTGTTTACAAACACACAAGCGGAGCCCTTTGTCTGGGCAGTCCAGACGCGGAAACGCAGGAGGAAAAGGGGAAACAGAGCCGGTGTTCTCATCAGAGTAAGACGCCATGCAAATCGACCCCCGCTACCCAGTATTCTTCTGGCAAATGTTCAGTCTCTGGACAACAAGCTCTGTGAGCTGAAAGCGCGGATCTCTTTCCAATGGGGACTTATCTTATCGTTTCCAGGGACTGCTGCATTATCTGCCTAACAGAAACTTGGATGTCTGCGGAGATTCCAGACTCAGCCAATGAACCCGCGGGGTTCTCCGTGCACCGAGCGGACAGAGCGAAAGACCTCTCAGGTAAAAGCAGAGGTGGTGGTGTATGTTTTATGATCAACAAATCCTGGTGTGATCAGAGGAACGTACATTCTATCAAGTCTTTCTGCTCTTCTGATCTGGAATTTCTCATGCTTCTGTGTCGACCATTCTGGCTACCGAGGGAATTCACAGCGGTCATTATCACAGCTGTGTACATCCCCCCACAAGCCGACACAGACCGGGCACTCAAGGAACTGTATGGGAGTATAAGTGAGCAGGAAACCACACACCCTGAGACCACGTTCATTGTGACCGGGGACTTTAATAAAGCCAGTTTCAAATCAGTCGCACCAAAATACCACCAGCACATTAGTTTCAACACACAAGGTTTGGACCATTGCTACTCTCCCTTCCGGGATGGCTACAAATCCCTCCCCCGCCCACCATTTGGCAAATCAGACCACTCTTTCATTCTGCTTCTGCCCGCTTACAGGCAGAAACTGAAACAGGAAGCACCCACCCTCAGAATGATCCAGTGCTGGTCGGACCAATCAGACACTACGCCACAGGACTGTTTTGATCACACGGACTGGGAGATGTTCCGGTCCGCCTCTGATGACGACATCGAGCTTTACGCTGATAGCGTAATGTGTTTCATCAAAAAGTGTGTGGAGGACGTCGTTCCGACCAGAACAACACGGATCTATCTGAACCAGAAGCCATGGATAAATAGCAATGTTTGCGCGGCACTTAATGTGCGGACCTCCACTTTCAATTCCGGGAACGCGGAGGAGCATAAACAAGCCAGTTATCAGAACACCAAAACGCCAGTACAGGAACAAGATTGAAGGACAGTTTAACACCACCAACTATAGAAGCATGTGGCAGGGAATTAACATCATCACAGACTTTAAAGGGAATAAAAACTCCGCCATGAACACCGCTGCCTCTCTCCCGGATGAGCTAAATACTTTTTATGCTTGTTTTGAGGGAAATAACACCACCCTCATGGAGAGAGCTCTCGCGGCCGAAGCTACAGAGGTTAGTTCACTCTCCGTCTCTGTAGCGGATGTAACACGATCCTTCCGACGGGTGAATACCCACAAAGCCGCGGGCCCAGATGGCATTCCAGGCCACGTCAGAGCGTGCACGAACCAGCTGGCTGGTGTTTTTACAGACATTTTCAACCTTTCCCTCTCTTTGTCTGTAGTCCCCACATGCTTTAAAACATCCACCATTGTGCTTGTTCCAAAGCATTCAAAAATAACTTGTTTCAATGACTGGCGTCCTGTTGCTCTGACCCCCATCATCAGCAAATGCTTTGAGAGACTAATCAGAGATTACATCTGCTCTGTGCTGCCTCTCTCTCTAGACCCATTGCAGTTTGCTTACCGCAACAACCGCTCCACTGATGATGCCATTGCATCTACAATATACACTGCTCTCTCCCACCTGGAAAAAAAGAACACTTATGTGAGAATGCTGTTTGTAGACTACAGCTCAGCATTCAACACCACAGTGCCCTCCAAGCTAGATGAGAAACTCCGGGCTCTGGGCTTAAACAGCTCACTGTGCAGCTGGATCCTGGACTTCCTGTCAAGCAGATGCCAGGTGGTTAGAATAGGCAGCAACATCTCCTCATCACTGACCCTCAACACTGGAGCCCCACAGGGTTGTGTTCTCAGCCCACTCTTGTATTCCTTGTACACACATGACTGTATGGCAACACATAGCGCCAATGCCATCATTAAGTTTGTTGATGACACGACGGTGGTAGGTCTGATCACTGACAATGATGAAACAGCCTACAGAGAGGAGGTACACACTCTGACACACTGGTGTCAGGAGCACAACCTCTCCATCAATGTCAGTAAGACAAAGGAGCTTGTGGTGGACTTCAGAAGAAAAGACAGAGAACACAGTCCCATCACCATCAATGGAGCACCAGTGGAGAGAGTCAGCAGCTTCAAGTTCCTGGGTGTCTACATCACTGAGGAACTCACATGGTCCATCCACACTGAAGTCGATGTGAAGAAGGCTCATCAGTGCCTCTTCTTCCTGAGACGGCTGAGGAAGTTTGGAATGAACTGCCACATCCTCACACGGTTCTACACCTGCACTGTAGAGAGCATCCTGACTGGCTGCATCTCCACCTGGTATGGCAATAGCACAGCCCACAACTGCAAAGCACTGCAAAGGGTGGTGCGAACTGCCAGACATATCATCGGAGGTGAGCTTCCCTCCCTCCAGGACATATATACCAGGCGGTGTGTGAAAAAAGCTTGGAGGATCATCATAGACTCCAGCCACCCGAGCCATGGGCTGTTCTCACTGCTATAATCAGGCAGGCGGTATCGCAGCATCAGGACCCGCACCAGCCGACTCCATGATAGCTTCTTCCCCCAAGCAATCAGACTTTTGAACTCTTGATCTCCCACGATCAAATACATCAGCACTGCACTTTATTACTCTTACTCTTATATCTCACACCGGACTGTCATAAATTACATTATTATTATTATATTATATTCTCTCTTAACAACTTACTATCAACCGACAGCCTGAATGTCAGTACAGTACAATACAACCTACTGTACATTCTATATATTCTACTATATATACTTTTTTTTTCATTGTATAATGTGTATCTATATTGTGTGTATTGTATACTGTACAGTGTATGTTATTATTTGTATATTGTTGTGTGTAATTATGTGTATATTAGACTTTAAATTGTGCTGTGTTAATTTGATGTTACTGTAAATTGGTATATGTCTCATCAATGTCACGACTGCTATGTTGATCGGAACTGCACCCAAGAATTTCACACACCATTGCACTTGTGTATATGGCTGTGTGACAATAAAAGTGATTTGATTTGATTTGACATCACAGCAAGTTGGACAGATTTCTAACCGGCATGCACCTGTCTGTGATCACCGGTGATCAGTTATGCACAGAACTTTCTCACCTCAAAAGAGTCTAATGAAATGCATGCTGTTTTTTCAATTATTGAATCGGATCATAAGTCAGAGAACATGAAACATAAGTACTGTCGCTCAACATGTCGCATGTTTTAAAAATGCACTCTTTTAACATTTTAAAATATGTTTTCACTGTAATGTTCTAATCGCAAACTAGACTGCAGAAGATGAAAGTTGAGTTAAGCTTTAATTTGATACCAAGTATGTGAACATTGATGAAGTTTGTGATATAAAGCAAAGCATTTGTTTTATAGCCACACTCAAAACTCAGACCCCTTTTAGTGGACCAAAAAGTGGATAGAGTGAAAAAGGACCCAGTTCTCTTTGCATTCACACTGTCTGAGAGCTTATAAGTGGGCTCAGATTTCTTTTTGGTCCACTTTACCAGTTACGGGGTCTCAGTCATTTTTGCATTCACACTCATTTGTGGGACCGAGCCCACTTTAAAAATATTGTATGTATTATAATTGTTAGGGCTATATTTAATGTTAAGAGTACAAATAGCTCTATGTATTAACTTATAACATAATATAAACGTTTAATGCTCTCAAAATGAATAAGCAGCATAAGACCATGTCTATATACATTAAAACTTCATTTATTGATCTTTGGCATCAATATTATGTAATTCTATATTATTACAAAGAAAAGTAATGAAACAGAATTTAATGCATTGTATTTTTATATAAAAATACTGGATTTAGAGGAAAAATTCAGCATTCAATCATGGTAGATTAGTCTTATTAATGACAAACAATAAGATTAATCACAATTTGTTTAATTTACATACAGCCTCATGTTACTTCCATTCATAGATTGTAACTTCTTAACTTTCATGCAGTTTTCAAGGCATCCGGTTAAACCCTTGAATCTTCATTTGCACAGAACACCAATTTTTGTGTGCAGTTTACAATAGTTTTAATGTGCATCTCCCTCTGACATATCCATAGAAACAAAGCAAGTGGGTCTCTCCAGTGCTTGCATTGTCATTTCATGAGTACTGGAATGTCAGGGCCAAAAACCTTTGCTATTACGTGAATGGGAAATTCAAGTGAGCCCGTAGCACTTTTTGTTCACAATGCACGTTATTAGCGAACCGAACCAAAGGCTGCAAGCGAACCATACTCAGACCACCTCCCGAGATGGTCTCGGCTCGGCTCGGTTCGCTTTTAAGGGGTCTGAGATCATTTGGTGTGTTCACATATGGGCCAAAAATCCCTTGAACTGAGCTGAGACCCCTGAAATGGACCAAGTGTTAAAACACCCTAAGGGGGCTTTCACACTGGGCACGTTTGCTGCATTCCGATTCCAAGTGTGATTGTTCCCGGTATCCCCCCCCCAGCGTTGGCCTGGTTTCACACTCACTAGATTCTATCGAACCCCGGTCCATTTGCGTTCATTATTACGTCATCACAAACACACATGGTGAACACAACGTGACTCATCATACGTTTTTTTGTTATTTTGGTGCCATTATGCACAGTAAAGTGAACGACATCTGCGTATATGTGCGCTTCATGGCATAACTCATCAGATGTCCAGGGGAAGGCAGCTTGCTGCTGCTCGCAAACTGTGTTTTTTGAGGAGAGCTGATTGCAAGGAATTCATTTGCAACTTTGTTTACACTGCACACTTACACTCGTGTCCAAGGTGAAGATATCGCCACTGTCATCTCTTATTATACCCTATATTTATAACCTAAAATAGTATTTATATATAGTATTTATAAGGTGTATAGATAGATAGACAGACAGACAGATAGACAGACAGTATTTAAAGTGTTAATTGTACTTGTATGTCATTGTGGTGTCATTACTTTTTTGGGACTTTCAGGAATGTGTGGATCCTCGTGTGTTGTCGAAACTAATGATGTCGTCATCAGCTAAAACGCATGCGCAGATTAATTTACTTCCTGAACAAGTGCGCACCTGAGTCCGAGTTGCTTTCACATTCACGCGAATCGCGCTACAGTTTCATTGCAACCGAACTCAGACCACCTTCTACAGGTAGTCTCAGGTTCGGTAGCGCGGTGCGCACCCCGGTCTGCATGACAGCTTTCATATTACCAATTTTTCATGCGAACCGTGCTCTGTTTCGAACTAAACTGCTAGTTTGAAAGCACCCTAAGACCCCCATTTTCACCTACAGTCACCAAAATTGGTACATATATAGTTCTCGTCAAGCCGGACAACATTCATAATTATAGTCATTAGGTCCACTCAACAAGAAGTCGGCCATTTTGGATTTTTTTTTAAATTGCAGTTTCTGAACTTTTAAATACTCCTTCTAGGGGATTCATGAGACTGTCACCACATTTAGACAACATTATGCCAAGACATTGAAGATGTTAAATTGTGAACATATTTGTGATATATCAAACCACTGTTTGACTACACTTAGTCATGGTGAGACAATACATTTATGGTGAAAAAAGATAAATACTAGTGTCTCATATCTTCTGTGTGCACTGACAGATTTAGATTAAACTTGAGCAGTATGTTTGGTCAAGTTGGCTAATCGCATTTATGTGGCTATTGTGGGTCACGTCGTGGCGCCACCAATTGACAACAGGAAGTGTAACACTTTGTGTGACTTTGAAATAGTCCTCTTATATTCACCCTCTCAAATGCATGCAGCCATCATTCTTTATTTTCCTAGAGCCACCAGGTTGCAATGGCGCCATAGTGCTTGGGCCCATCATCGCTGCTTGCAGCTATATTTAGTATGCCACTTTTAACAGACTTTGAAATATCCCTCTTATGTTTACCTGAATTGCTTCAATTTTTTTTATTTTTTAAATAATGTCAAGACAGTGCAGATTTAAAATTCTGAAGGGATTCTTGATATCTTAAATAGTATTGCCATGGCAATGCATTAAATGACATTATTCCTTTTTATGTATGTAAAAAAAAATTAGGTACTTTGCATGCATACATTTTAATGATATTTTGCACACACATCAGAGTTTCAGCCATTAGGCCTGGGCAAATGTTAACACATGGGCGTGGCTGGGGAGCTCTGTAGTGCCATCTTTTGACAAAAGTGGTGGGTTCAGTTTCATCTACGGTCACCAAACTTGCTACATATATTGTTCTCATCAAGCTGGACAACTTTCAAAATTACAGCCATTAGCTCCACCCAACAGGAAGTCAACCATTTTGGATTGAATGTGCATTTTTTGAAAATGGCAGGCCCTGAACTTTTGAATACTCCTCCTAAGAGATTCATGTGACTGGCACCAAACTTAGGCAATATTATGCCAAGACATTGAAGATGCTAAATTGTGAACAGATTTTTGATATATTGAACGGTGTTGCCATGGCGAGGCAATAAATTAAGGGCAAAAATGGGAAACAGGAAGTTCCTCATTTCTTCTGTGTGCATTGTTTGATTTAGATCAAAATTGATCTGTACGTTTGGTCTTGGGGGCTGATTGTATGGATGTGACTATTGTGGGTCAAGGTAATAGCGCCACCTACTGGCAGCAGGAAGTGTGGCACTTACAACAGACTTTGAAATAATAATTTTACATTTACCCAAATCGCTTTAAAATTTAGAGTAATGCCAGAACACCGCTGATTAAATTTTTGGAAGGGATTCCAGATATGTTAAATAGTGTTGCCATGGCAACACATTAAATATTATTCTATTCTTTGTATATTCTGGCACTTGTCTTGCTTAACCCTTGTATTCTCTTTGTTTATGTTTTACTTTCAAATCAAATCAAAATCAAATCACTTTATTGTCACACAGCCATATACACAAGTGCAATGGTGTGTGAAATTCTTGGGTGCAGTTCCGATCAACATAGCAGTCGTGACAGTGATGAGACAGTACCAATTTACAATAACACCAAATTAACACAACACAATTTAAACATCTGATATACACATAATTACACTCAACAATATACAAATAATAACATACACTGTACAGTATACAATACGCACTATATACACATTATTCAATAAAAATAAAAAATAAAATATATAAAAAAGTATATATAGTATATATAGAATGTACAGTATTGTACTGTATTGACATTCAGCTGTCGGTTGATAGTCAGTTATTAAGAGAGAATATAATATAATAATAATATAATTTATGACAGTCCGGTGTGAGATATAAGGGTAAGGGTAATAAAGTGCAGTTCTGATGTATTGATCGTGGGAGATCAAGAGTTCAGAAGTCTGATTGCTTGGGGGAAGAAGCGCTCATGAAGTCGGCTGGTGCGGGTCCTGATGCTGTGATACCGCCTACCTGATGGTAGCAGTGAGAACAGCCCATGGCTCGGGTGGCTGGAGTCTCTGATGATCCTCCAAGCTTTTTTCACACACCGCCTTGTATATATTTCCTGGAGGGAGGGAAGCTCACCTCCGATGATGTGTCTGGCAGTTCGCACCACCCTTTGCAGTGCTTTGCGGTTGTGGGCGGTGCTGCAGGGCTCCAGTGTTGAGGGTCAGTGATGAGGAGATGTTGCTGCCTATTCTAACCACCTGGTGTCTGCTTGACAGGAAGTCCAGGATCCAGCTGCACAGTGAGCTGTTTAAGCCCAGAGCCCGGAGTTTCTCATCTAGCTTGGAGGGCACTATGGTGTTGAATGCTGAGCTGTAGTCTACAAACAGCATTCTCACATAAGTGTTCTTTTTTTCCAGGTGGGAGAGAGCAGTGTGTATTGTAGATGCAATGGCATCATCAGTGGAGCGGTTGTTGCGGTAAGCAAACTGCAATGGGCCCAGTGATGGAGGCAGCACAGAGCAGATATAGTCTCTAGATATAGTCTCTGATTAGTCTCTCAAAGCATTTGCTGATGATGGGGGTCAGAGCAACAGGACGCCAGTCATTTATACAAGTTATTTTTGATTGTTTTGGAACAGGCACATTTTAAAGTTATTGGGGTCAATTTTGCCCCCCACACTAACAGTGTGATTGTACTGAAATTAGGATTTTTTTAAACAAATATTATATCACTTTCTTCAGTTATTTAAAAACTCAAAATTTGTGCTGTTTTTTTTTTTTTTTTTTTTTTTTTGCCTGATTTACCTCAAATTTACTAAACTATACAATTAATCTGCAAATAAAATAAGAAATTTATGTTAAAAATTATGTTAAATTCACTTCAGTGAACATCTATATTACTCAATTATATATATATGGAGATTATGCCATGTGTTAGGAGTAGATTGCTGCCATCTCCTGCTAAGTGAAATTACAATATATAACCAGCAGGTGGCTGTAGATGACCATCATATGTCTGGCTGTAGTAAACTGATTTCTTTTATAATCTTACCTTACCTCTTACCTACGTATTGCATTTGGATGTATACTTAGTTGTATATTTATCTTTTAATCATATTTGTATACGTTTTAATAATATATTTATATATTTTTAGTTATGTATCTTTAGTATATTTATCATATTTAGTTCTAACCAAGCCGGACAACTTTCATAATTATAGTCATTAGCTCCGCCCAACAGGAAGTCATCCATTTTGGATTTTCTGAAAATCGCAAGTTCTGAACTTTTGAATACTTCTCTTAGGGGATTCATGTGACTGGCACCAAATTTGTGCAACATCATGCCAAGACATTGTAGATGCTAAATTGCAGACGGATTTTTTATATTTGAATGGTGTAGCCAAGGCACAGCGATAAATTTATGGTTAAAAATGTGAAACAGGAATTTCCTTATATCTTCTGCGTGCAATGTGTGATTTAGATCAAAATTGAGATGTATGTTTAGTCTTGGGGGCTAATCACATGGTTTTGACTATTTATAGCACCACCACCTGGCAGCGGGAAGTGTGGCTCTTACAACAAACTTTAAAATAGTTATCTTATATTTACCCAAACTGCTTCAAAATTGTTTATATTAATGTCAAATGCCAAATGCATGTGTCCACCTTGCATTGTTTTCAGAAAGCCACTGGGTGGAAATGGACCCATGGTGCTTGGGCCCATCATCGCTGCTTGCAGCTATATTTGCATTTTGTATTTCTAGGCCTGTATTCATCATACTTGCTAATTTCTTTTCAAAACTCCTAATACTAAGTATTAAACATTTGTACTATATGCAGTGCCCTAGAAACCACCCTAAAGAATAAAAAATAATGAAGCATTTGAAATGCATTACTGCCAATATATTAAAAAGTAATGACTGTTGCATGCAGTTATCTTTAAAACAACACACTGGATTGAAAAACAAAAACAAAACAAAAAACATGTTTAACAAGTTAATTAAAATTAAAATTCATGAAGCATGCTTCTTGCACAAACAAAAGAAAAGCACAAAGCTTTTTGCTGATTTCTCAGTTTAGAACAACATCATAGTGGAAGAGCAAGCAGGTGAGGACAGATATAATAAAACTGACTCATCAACAGTCTGCATACATTTTCATTTAAATTAGGACTTTCAGTTTATTTTGTCTTTTATTTTTTTTAATTTTTTTTATTAAACCAAATGACAAGAGCACAATTGAACACTCCTCCAGCACGATCCAAGCATTCAAACAAACAATACTACTGCAGTATAAAAATGCTGGTTCATCCTTGAGATAAATTCACTGCGGTAAATATTAAATGTGACTGCTTTTTTTCGCTTGTAAGATGGCAATGTTGTGAATAGTCACAGGAAAAGTTACTAGTTGGCCAGAAAAACGTATGGGTTGTTCACAAATGGACATGAACACTTTTTTTTTTTAAATCATCAAGATTGTAGGATGAAATCAAGGGTGTAGGTTTGGTTTGAAAGTTGGTAGGGACACATTGCAAAGATAATATTCAAAATGTTGGTATCAAGAAATTCAGTCTGGTAATATAGGCAAAATTACATTATTACTTCACAAGTCTCATTTCTTATTTCTCTGCATTATATGAAATATGACACTTTTTTAGTGAATTTCTAAAGAACAAATTAAGCAGTACCTCCAAGATTGCAAATTCAACCAATCTCTGAATTTTTTGCAGTAGCAAATTTTACGCATAAAACTTTAATCTGAGGGAATCCCATAGCTTGAAATTGACCGAAACCAACATTTTCTTTCTTTCTTTTTGTATTTGTTTTTATTTAATTCTGGGAAACTCATGCCTCAAGGTCACCCAACGTGAGAAACAATTATGTTTGGGAATGACGACTTGTGCATGAGTTTTATAATTCTTTCATGGTGTTTTTTTTTTTTTTTTTTTTTTTTTTTGACAGCCCCAATATCCATAATTTTGTTATGTGAAATTAAAAAGTCTACACTGGTAGTATTCTTTATTTAGCTAGCAATGAATATCATAACATAATGGCAATTCACTGGTAAAACATACTGGCCAATTACAAAAGCCTCAAAACATCCCAGAAAGCACAATATGCATGTCAAGGGAAACATATTTTTACACTGGGTGCTAATGAATGCCAAACAATGAAAAGCTTTAATGGAATTGCAGGGGGTTGCACACAGCTGGTCTCTCACGGCCCAGGCAGATGAATTCTAGGAAGAAGTTGAGGGCCAAGATGACGTGCTGCTGTTCCATCTGTTTCCTCTCTCAAAAAACCCATGCCAGTTTCACACTGGCCACTATCCCAGCTGCCAGCGGTCAGAGGAGACTGTGGATGGTTTGTATGAAAATTTGCTGTTGTCTATGGAGTTTTTGTTGTTTACAGGAATAGTTAACCGAAAAATGAACATTCTGTCATCATTTACTGACTCTCATGTTGCTCCAAATCCATCTTACTTTCTCGCTTCTGCAGTTCCAGATCAAAATTGCTGAGTGTGCTTCTGAAAATAGTGGGGGTCCTCTGTATAAAGTGGAGACTTGATATACTGTATATATACAGTACATAATTTTATAAATATGGCTCACTATTTGGCAGGTATATCATGAAAGTCACCCTTGTAATGCATGTTGTTATAACCACATGTAAATTATGTATAATGCATCTGTAAATGAATTATTAATCATTAATGAACCCCTTTGTAACCCCTTAACAAATGGACCATTAATGTAAAGTGTTATCCATTGGTGAATATGAGAGAAAAAGACAGACTAAGGAGACAACTGAATAGAGAACTCTGTTATGGATGGGCGGGTTGGTACTGTAAGTTACACAGCACTATTGCAGACAGGCTGTTAAAAGCAAACAGAGTGAACTGAGGTGAAAGTAGAAGTAAAACATTCCTCTGTAATTGGCTAACATGTAGAAGGTCTACAGGGCAAGTGTCTGTGGGACTTTGGGATGTCGAGATTTAATTTTCAGTGTTTTTCACCTACTTTGTGAGATTTAGCTTTAAAGCTCATTAGTGCTGTTGGTTATCCTCTTAAGCCACAGATGGGAGAACCAGTATACCCCCCACTAACTCCATTCCAGTCCTCATGCGTCACAGTGCTTTATCATTAGCCACAATTGCAGATGAATATTTAATCAAATGTGACATAAGGAGAATCCTCCAGCCATAATGGTGATATCTTATTCTAACCTCTCTCCTCCGTCTCTTTAGTCTGTCTGCAGAGCCTGAAACTATGATGGATGCCACACGTGAAATGGCGCAGCCAGTGGCGTAAAACCTGTGTGAGAATATTTTTACACAGAAATCATGAGCCATCAATAAGTATTAGAAATTCAATAATTAAGTGACAGTACACTGAGTGTTTCTTATTTCAGACCAACAAAAAGAATGGCGTAGCTTGATCTGGTACTGATTCTGCATACAAATTCATCCTTTATAAAAGGTGTTATTTTGTTTCATCACATCTTAAGAGAATGTAAAAATATGAGGGAAAGAACAATTTATGTAGGTACATGCCTGTTGTGAATCCAGCAGAAATTTAGCTTGACAACCTTTTCTGCGCACATACTGTAAGAACACTTGTACACCATTTTATAGTGAATAAGAGCCATTGTGATTACACCTTATTTGAAATATCAATGAGAGCCAACAGCATTCTAAATGTCACTGCAGTGGAACATTTTACTCGCTACATGAATTGCAAAAATGGCAGGTTTGAAGGGAGTTTAATATGGCAATTGGGAAATAAGTAGATACTGAATGTATGTTTTATTTATTTATTGCCTTTGAAATAGTCTCTTAGTCAGAATTAAATATCCAAATAACATGTACAACAGTCATACATGCATATCTTATCTCATTGTGTATGCATTAAATACACATAAGTAATGTAGAGTGATTGGGTCAGGCTTGTCATCCATTTCATCCTAAAAGTGTTAATGGGGTTCAGGTCTGGGCTTTGTGCAGGCCACTTAAGTTCATCCAAATTTTTATTACTGCTCTCATCCATGCTGGTGTGGCACTGGAATGGCACTTTTGAAAACGCTCTCCATAATTGCATACTTTAGATAACATTGATGTTAGGAAACTAAAACTGAGTTTTCAAATTTAAATGGACTAGTGTGGACATGGCCTGAGGACTCAATATATATTGCATTAATGTTTCAACCTGTATAGATGTAAAAAAAAAAAAAAAAAGTTTTTAAAGCGGTTATGCAAAATGTCACCACATTTTACGGCATTTTAACACAGTCCATGTTTACTTTCCATTTAGGGAGAAAATGAAGAAGTGCTTCTCCGCAATGTCCCGCTGCCCTTAGTGTAGACTTTTCAACTTATCAGCGAGAATTACCCAGAAAAATTATTTTCACTTATAATGGTTTTCAACAACTTTTCTTGAATCTACTGTTGAGAGCACAACCATTAAGGCAGTTTTATCTTTATTTATTTATATATTTATTTATGTAAAAAGGCTAAAGAAATAAAGATAAGTACAATTTATTTGGAATGACTTCCATCAATGAATCATTCATAAGTGTCACGTATTGTGGTAGTAGAGATGATGGAGTGAGAGGTGATGGATCAGTTTGCAGGCTTTAATGAAAAAGATGATGAAGATAACAAACATCGTGGAGTAAACAAAGAACCAAACAAATTACACACTAACATCAGGGTTACACAGATGAGAACTGACAATCAATGAACAAAACAGGAGGGTATTTATACACAAATGGAACTAATGATGGAATGGAAAACAGGTGAGGATGATGGGGAACAGATGGCTGATGAGGGCAGTGTACCATGGCAAATGTAGTCCAGGGGAAAACTTCAAAATAAGAGTCCTTGTAAAACATGAGGGAGACAGACTGTGACATTACTCCCCCCCCCCCCCCCTTACAAGGTGACACCTGGCCCCTAAAGATGGAGAAGGGCAGGAGGAAACAGGTGACTGGGAAGGATCCAGGAGTAGAGTCATGAGGTCTGGGGGGTGGCCTCAGGGCTGGGATGGGATCTGGAGGCGGCCACAGAGCAGGGACAGGGTCAGGAGGCCTGGGAGGCAGAGCCGTAGAAGGCTCAAGGGGCGGAGCCGTAAAAATCTCAAGAAGCGGAGCCGTGAAAGGCTCGAGGGGGGAGTCATGGAAGGTGGAGGCATAAGATGCTCGAGGGGCGGAGCTGTGGAAGCCAGAGCCGTGAGAGACTTGAGGGGTGGAGCCAGGGAACTTGGTGCCCAGAGAGTAACCGACGGCTCGAAGGGCCAGGGTGGAGCCGAAGGTTCGGAGGGCCGAGGTAGCGCTGAAGGCTTGGAGGACTGAGGCAGAGCTGGGGGATCAGAGGACTGAGGCGGAGCTGGTGGGACTGAGGACCAAGGTGGAGTCAGAGGGAAGGAGGTCCCTGGTAGAGCCGAAGGTGGAGCCAGGTGACAGATGGACCAAGGTGGAGCTGGAGGGAAGAGGGACCCCGGTGACAGCGATAGGCTGACAGACCACAGTGGAGATGAGGGGACTTAGGGCCGAGTTGATGATGAGGGATCGGAGGGCCAAGGCGGAGTCCAGGGCTCGGAGGGTCTAGGTGGAGTCGGAGGGTTTGAAGTTCCTCTAGACACTGGTTTCATTGGGGGCAAAGGTAGAGCTGGTGGCGTGAGGGGAACCGGCTGATCAGAGGGAGGAGGATGAGGACCTGATGTCCTGGGCAGAGCCAGCAGGGGAGAAAGGGCTAGGATGCTGGATGGAACCAGCGAGTCCAAGATGCTGGGTGGAACCAGTGGAGTAGAGGGGCTGGATGGAACCAGCAGAGGATGAAGGCTTAGGATGCTGGATGGAACCAGCGAGTCCAAGATGCTGGATGGAACCAGTGGAGGATGAAGGGTAGTCAGGGTGGGAATCAGGGCGGGAATCACGTCAAGGGCAATAAACTCCACAAGAGCTGGCTCTGGAACGGTCGAGGCTACAGGTGTGAGTGCTGGCTCATTGACCATGGCAGGCTTTGAGGGAGGAGCCGTGGAAGGCTTGGGGGCATCCACTGTGGGAGGAGATTCCAAGTCCTCATCCTCCACACCCACAGTGAAAGGAGAGCCACTAATCTGTAGAGCCACCTCCACGAATTTGAGAAGCATCCAGTGATGATCTGCCACAGGCTCCTTTAGTGCACTACTGAGACCAGCCCTGAAGAAAACTACAAGAGAGTGGTCTCCATAGTGCACCAAATTCGCCAGCTAGAGAAACTCATGCACGTGATCCTCAACTGGACGGTCCCCTTGCTTGAGGAGGAGGATTCTTACAGCCGGCAGATCCATCTTGTTAGGTCAGTTCTTCTGTCATGTATTGTGGTAGTAGACATGATGGAGCGAGAGGCGATGGATCAGTTTGCAGGCTTTAATGAAGATGATGATCAAGATAACAAACAACGTGGAGTAAACAAAGAACCAAACAAACTACACACTAACATCAGGGTTACACAGACGAGAACTGACAATAAATGAACAAATCAGGAGGGTATTTATACACAAACGGAACTAATGATGGAATGGAAGACAGGTGAGGATGATGGGGAACAGATGGCTGATGAGGGCAGTGTACCATGGGAAATGTAGTCCAGGGGAAAACTTCAAAATAAGAGTCCTTGTAAAACATGAGGGAGACAGACTGTGACAATAAGACCAAGAACATGAAATCATATTAATTATTTTCTATCTTTTATGTTGACTTTCAGACTGATCACACTGAATTCAGCAACAGTAGGTTGAAAGTTTTGCTGCTGAAGTCAGTCTGTAATTACCAAAATTCAAACCACTGCCCCCACTGGCCGAAGCAGGAAGTGTTGTTGAAATGTCCACAGAGGGGCGCCAAAAGCGAGTTGTATTTTTTGTTGTAAATTATGTAATACAGACAACAGGAATGCATTACTTACTAACTCTACACCCTAAAACCCAACCTTAAAAAATGTCATCTTAGTGGGAAAATGAAACCTCAGAATAGCGCTCACCTTTGTTTATGTGAACATTATTACTTCCTGGTTTCCGTGGGATCAGAACCTGTGTCTCATAGATTACAGTAGCACTAAAGGAAAATGTGTTCACTATTGAATTGATGCAAAAATGTCTGATGGGGGTTGATTTCAAGTTACTCGAACATTCAGAAGCAACATGTTGATTTCCTGTGTGATCATGTTGTGATTTAATGGCATTCAACCTTCTGTTAGGTTTTCTTGTGTTATTAATTCTCCACCTAACTTGCTGTTCCCTATCTGTCACTCACTCGATGTTGTGTCGATGTAGTGACACTAGGGGTCAGTCTTGGGAGCCCCAAACACCTCTGCTTTTTTTTAAAAAGGCCAATGAGAATTTGCGAGTGGAATTTGCATGCCACTCTCCCGGACAATCAGGTATAAAAGGAGCTGGTATGCAACCACTCATACAGATTTTCTCTTCAGAGCCGAGTGGTTGTATTCAGTGCACTGAATTCAATTCCCTCCAAAGACACACCTCAAAATTGCTGGATTTACTGCGCATTTCAGCGGCTTCTCCTCCTGTAGAGCTGCAGAGAACGCCCCTGGGCACTTCATCAGAGTGAAAATAAGAGAGTATATTCTAAAAGAGTATATTTTCATTCACAAAAAGAGTGGCACACACATGTTTATGTATTATTCCTGGTTGCGGTCATTATCTCTCCGCTTCTGACGGCCACGATCGCTGTCTTACGTGTCTGGGCACTGCACACTCGGAGACATCGTTCATGGATGAGTCATGTCCTCATTGCGAGAACATGACCATGGCAACGTTGCGGTCACGGCTTGCTTTCATAAGAAAGCAAGCCACCCCAGCGGCTCCCCGCACCGGTCCTTCTACCTACGGGTTTGAGGCTGCGTCGGTTAGCACTGGGGGTGATTTGGGGACATCAGTGGGACCACTTCCTCTGGATATCCCCCCATGGACCTCCCATTCCCCAGCACGCTCGCTTGCCCTGATCGGGCTCTCCTACGAGACCGCCGGCTCGTCTCAGCACGAGTTCCACTTCTCGTTCGGAGCTCGGGAAGACGATGAGTTATCGAGCGCAGTATCGGAGAACGGGCTCGTCCAGTCTGATGCAGAGGCTTCGGCTGGGCTTCCTCCTTCGGGAACGGTCGCCCAGTCTCACGCTGACGTGGAAATGACGGACATGCTTTCCCAGGCGGCCGCAAGGGTCGGGCTAGAGTGGAACCCTCCACTCTCCCCTGAACCCTCGCGGCCTGACGATTGGTTCCTGGGCTCGGGGCACCGCCCACGGCCTCGCCCCGCCCCCGTTCCTTTCTTTCCGGAAGTGCATGAGGAGCTGACAAGATTGTGGGAGGCACCTTTCACTGCCTGGTCCCAGTCTTTCAGCCCTTGATGGTGGAGCGGCCAGGGGGTATTCGGTGATCCCCCAGGTGGATTAGGCACTCGTGGTGCACTTGTGTCTGCAGAGCACTGCCACCTGGTACGGGTGCCCGAAGCTCCCGTCCAGGGCCTGTAGATTTATGTTGTCCCTGTCGACTGTGGCCTACGGTGCCGCTGGACAAGCCACCTCCGCCCTGCATGCCATGGCTCTCCTGCAAGTACACCAAGCTAAGGCACTAAAATAACTGCACGAGGGTAGTTCTGACCCGGGATTGATGCAGGAACTGTGCTCGGCGACCGATCTCACTCTCCGGGCGATGAAGGTCATGGCGCGGTCTCTCGGGCAGGTGATGTCCACCCTGGTGGTCCAGGAGTGCCACCTTTGGCTCAACTTGTTTGAGATGGGAGAGGCGGACAAGGCACGGTTCCTTGACACCCCCATTTCCCAGGTTTGCCCGTCGAGGACTTTGCCCAGCAGTTCTCAGCGGTGAAGAAGCAGACGGAGACCTTACAACATATCCTGCCCCGGCGCATCTTAAGACTCCACACCCTGTCTGCTCGTCACCAAGGGCATCCTCCTGCAGCAACAACACCGGCTCCGCTACAGCACGCCCCCGTGGCCCAGCTCTGGTGTGGAGCCCTCCGCAGGAAGCAGATGCCATCCGTCTCGCGGCCAGCTGCTAAGAACCCGAGGAAGGAGTCAGGTTACCCTCAGGTGGTCCAGCTGATTTGGAGTTGATTCAGTCGAGCACATGTAGGCCTGTTTGCTTCCCGGGAATCCTCCCACTGCCCGCTTTGGTACACCCTGACTGAGGCAGCCCTCGGTATAGATGCACTGGCACATAACTGGCTCCTTGGACTACGCAAATATGCGTTTCCCCCAGTGAGCCTACTTGCACAGACGCTGTGCAAGGTCAGGGACGACGAGGAGCAGATCGTCCTAGTAGCAACCTACTGGCCCACTCAGATGTGGTTGTTGGACCTTCTTTCTCAGGGACGGGGCACCATCTGGCATCCGCGACCAGACCTCTGGAATCCCCATGTCTGGCCCCTGGATGGGACGCGGAAGACCTAAGTGGCCTACACCCACGGTGGTATACACGATCACTAAGGATAGGGCTCCCTCTACGAGGTGCCTGTATGCCTTGAAGTGGCGTCTGTTTGCTAAGTGGTGTTCTTCCTGACACGAAGACCCCCAGAGATGCGCAGTTGGATCGGTGCTTTCCTTCCTGCAGGAGAGGCTGGAGGGGTGGCTGTCCCCCTCCACCTTGAAGGTGTATGTAGCCACTATCACGATGCAGTAGATGGTAAGTACTTGGGGAAGCATGACTTGATCATCAGGTTCCTTAGAGGCACTAAGAGGTTGAATCCCTCCAGACCGCACCTCGTCCCCTCGTGGGACCACTCTGTAATCCTTCGGGGTCTACAATGAGCTTCCTTTGAGCCCTTGGAGTCAGCTGAGCTTAAGGCACTCTCTTTGAAGACTGCCCTCCTGACTGCGCTCACTTCCATCAAAAGGGTAGGGGACCTGCAGGCGTTCTCTGTCAGCGAATCATGCCTGGAGTTCAGTCCGGGTTTCTCTCATGTGATCCTGAGACCCCAACCAGGCTATGTGCCCAAGGTTCCCAGGACCACTTTTAGGGATCAGGTGGTGAACCTGCAAGCACTGCCCCAGGACGAGGCAGACCCAGCCTTGGCATTGCTGTGTCCGGTGCGAGCTTTACACATCTATTTGGATCACATGCAGAGCCTTAGAAGCTCCAAGCAGCTCTTTGTCTGCTTTGGTGGACAACGGAAAGAAAGCGCCTTCTCCAAACAGAGGATCACCCACGGGGTCATTGACGCCATCACGATGGCATATCAGGCTCAGGACGTGCCACCCCCTGCGGGGTTACGAACACACTCTACCAGGAGTGTGGCGGCCTCTTGGGCCCTGGCCAGTGGCACCTCTTTGGCAGACATCTGCAGAGCAGCGGGCTGGGCAACACCCAACACCTTTGAGAGGTTCTACAATCTCCGGGTTGGGCCGGTCTCGTCCCGTGTATTGGCAGGCACGAGCAGGTAAGTTCCGGTACAGCTGGCCGGGTGTACCGCTTGCGCATAGTACCTTTCCCCTCCCTTGAGGTGAAGACGTGCGTTCTTGACTCCCAGTCGTGTTCACAGACTTTGATCCATGGATGACTTTTCTCCTTAGCCCTGTAGCAGTTGAGTTTGCGGAGAAACACACTGACCAGCCCAGTACGTGCGCTAATGAGCCCCTGTACTGAGGTAGGTGCTCCACATGTGCTGGTTCCCCGAAGGCGACCCCATGTGATATTTTCCACAAAATTGTTTCCCTGTCGCCAAACAGTGTCTTTCTTGGGCAGAGGCCCCTCCCCCTTCGGGTAGGACCTACCATAAGACCTCTCCACATGACTTACTTCCGACAAGACTCAGTAAGACCATGTGATGTATTCCACTCAAAATACCCCCCCCCCCTCTTTTTGGGCAGGGTGTGGTCTCCGTGGTGTCTTCCCCTTGGGAGGGACACCCCCCGACGCAGACACTTATGGCTCCCAGTCAGTTAACAAATTCCACTCTTTTTTGGGAGAAAAGAGAGGGAAAGAGGCCTTGGCTGGGCTAGCCTGTCCATATAGTTGGGCAGTCGACTTGTTCCTGATGTATCATTCGATGCTCATAAGAGCGTTGGGGAGGTTACGTGACAGCCTGGTGTGCTGGCTACGAGGCACACAGCGGTCTACCCATCACACACCACCATTTCACGTAACACAGTTCAGATAGTTGTGGCATTTTGTATAGGGACCCCTAGTGTCACTACATCGACACAACATAGAGTGAGTGACAGATAGGGAACATCCCGGTCCTGGTGTGTGTTCTCTCTGAGGTCCAAGAACATTAAACAGGCTTTTGAAATGAGGGTGCTGGGAATCACCACTTAAGACAGGAACGTCCTGGTTACTTTCGTAACCTCCGTTCCCTGATGGAGGGAACGAGACGTTGTGTCCCTCTTGCCACAACCTTGAACTACCCACTTAAATGGCCTGGTCTCAGCTCCATAGCACAAAACCTGAATGAGTGGTTGCATACCAGCTCCTTTTATACCCGTATGTGCGGGAGAGTGGCATGCAAATTCCACATGCCAATTCTCATTGGCCTTTTTTCAAAAAAGCAGAGGTGTTTTGGGCTCCCAAGAGTGACCCCTAGTGTCACTACATTGACACAACGTCTCGTTCCCTCCATCAGGGAACGGAGATTACGAAAGTAAGCAGGACGTTCCTGTCTTAAGTGGAGATTCCCAGCACCCTCATTTCAAAAGCCTGTTTAATGTTCTTGGACCTCAGAGAGAACACATACCCAACTCAGGCAGAGTTTTGTAATGGATTGCTCATTACTTTGATGAATTTAAAACCTTTAGGTGAACAGAAGAATATGCAAATGTGCAGAGCTCTATCTGGACTGTGAGTTAATGAAGGTCTCAGCAAGCCTTTCAGCAGACAGCTGTTGAATCCTGAAGCAGAAGTCTTTTATGCTGCTGAGACCCTGAAGGTGTTAGCCTACACAATGGTTGCCTCCCTTTGCTTTCAATTGTGGAACTGAGTGAGCAACAAAATAAAAGTTCAACATGTTTTCTTTTTAACAATTACTTTTGGTCAGATTGCTCCTTCACAAGATCCAGGGTTTGGTGGGTTTGGCATTTAAATGACAGGCAGGTTTATTACATTTATTCTGGATTGGTGGCACTCTGGACATTATGACTACAGCCCGCCAATAAACATCTATAACACCTATGATAAACTCCTGCGTTTACTAGAAACTCTCTGAAAGCTAGCTGGCAAATGATGAGAAATACATTTGTCTTTCATTTCTTTTACACATTCTTGCGGCCTTTGCAATTTGGAGGCCTGTTTCATAAACCAGTTGTCTCTTGAACTGAGTGCTATTGGAAATGTGGAAAAATACATGAAGCAAGCTGTCTACTAAACTGTCACTTTATAATGTAAAACAATACCAGTTATGCATAACAGGCAGTATAAAGTTTCTTTTATTGTAATTATAATCTGCATTGAAGTGTGGTTTGTCTATTATGGCACTTCTCAGAAATAAAGTGTGAACTGTATCAGCTGGGTGCCATAGCACTAAGTAAAATGTTAGTAGCACTTAAGTTGCTCTTTATTGCGTGTTTCCCAAAAGCATTGTTACGTAAAAGCATTCAGAAATTAATGAGAGCTTTGAACCGTTCTTAAAGGGATAGTTAACCCAAAAATGAAAATTATCTCATCATTTACTCACCCTCATGCCATTCCCAGATGTGTATGACTTTCTTTCTTCTGCAGAACACAAATTATGATTTTTAAAATAATATCTTAGCTCTGTTGGTCCATTGAATGGGTGACAAAATATTGACGCTCCAGAAAGCACATAAAGGCAGCATAAAAGTAATCCACAAGACTCCAGTGTATTAATCCATTTCTTCAGAAGTGATATGATAGGTGTGGGTGAGAAACAGATCAATATTTAAGTAATTTTTTTGCTAGAAATTCTTCTCCCTGCCCAGTAGGGGGCAATATGCATGAATAATGTGAAACACCAAAAACAGAAGAAGAATGTGAAAGTGGAGATTGTCTGAGCAGGGAGGAGAACTTATAGTAAATAAAAAGGACTTAAATATTGTCTATAATATCTGTTTCTCATCCACACCTATCATATCGCTTCTGAAGACATAGATTAAACCACTGGAGTCTTATGGATTACTTTTATGCTGATTTATGTGATTTTTGGAGTGTCAACATTTTGGCACCCATTCACTTGCATTGTATGCACCAAAAAAGCTGAGAAATCCTTCTAAAAATCTTTATTTGTGCTCTGCAGATTAAAGAAAGTCATACATATCAGGCATGCCATAAGGGTAAGAAATGATGAGAGAATTTTCATTTTTGGGTGATACTAGGAAACATTTAATTAATTGTATTAATATATTTTGATAATTGGAAAGCCACTGTACACTATTCCAGAGGATAAAAAAACTATTTTAAAAAATCGCCCTCAAATAAGTAGGCAGTAGACATCTGCTTATGCAAAGTGATAGGTCTGAATTTACATGACACATGATACAGCATAGTTGGCCTTCTTTGAAAAGCATGCATTTCTTGCGTTAATACATCTGAAACCCAATCTTTCCAAAGCCATATTTTTTTCTTTATTTAAAAATATTATTATTAAGGAATGGATTGACTTGTTTGTCAATCCATTTCTGTTTCTTGTATTCTCCGATGTGTGTTAAAACAATAAACTGTAAATTACAAAATTAAAGAAATCAATCAATTAAAGATTAATAATAAAATTATTTTTAACCATGGCTAAAATTCCTAGTTTAGTTTTCATGACATTTTACAATGGATGTCTCTTATCGTCAATTTGCATGGGATTAAGCGATTTTCTATAGGTGTGTATACTGCTTTTACACTGCTGTTTCACGTTATTGATCTACGAGGAAATGTATTTAGCTGTGCTGATTAATTATGGAGAAAATATTTAACTTGTGCATAGTGGGATTATTAGAAGAAATGTATTAATTACAACAGATTTCAATACTTTTACTCTCTTGAATTAAAAAAGATGAACAATATATTAAAGTTATAATTTTATTTGTCACCTACTACTGGAAAATATATCCCAAAATGCGGGAATACACTTTTCCTAACTAAAAGAAAATATGATCCTTTCTTTCTCTTTAAATAGTTAACGTTGGCTGTTGCATGTATGGGTTTATGCATGTTATTTGAGGATGTTAAGCATGTCTTCATTTTCTGGTGTCTTTGACCAATGACTTTAGACACAGAAAACTTCAGAAACAACAATAATTTAAGTGCTCACAGACAGCACAGATTCACTGGCTTTTTGCCAGCATGTCAATTTGCAGTGGGCCACCTTTACCTGGGTTATGTTTAGGGCATTTTATTAAAGATAAAAACACTGTAATCTTTGTTGTTGCGTGTTCCCGGAAAAAGTCAGGGAAAAAATACTGATTTGCTCGTTTTGGACGGGATTAAAATCAGTAAGAAGCTCTGGTAATCACTACATTGCCCCACTGTGGCAGCGGGGGCATGGTCAAGCGTCCATCTGGAGAGAGAGAAAGTAGTAAGGGTGCTTGCACCTGAGCTAGATTATGTCTAACACCTGTCTCTAATTCCAGTGAGCATGGGCAGAGCTGTATAAGCAGCCACACCACCAGAAGAGAGGGAGAGAGAGTCTGGCCCGAGAGTCTCACGGTGAAGCTACTGAGTTGTGATGTTAAAGAATTGTGATAAAACTGTGTGATGATTAAGAGGCTGTGACTAGGAGCCTGTGACGCTAAAGAGTTTGTAAAGCTGAAGAAGTTACTGTGCGAGTTGTGACTGTGTTAACCCAAATCTTGTGATTAAAAGCTCACCTGAGACCTGAAGCACCCTGTCCCAGAGTCCTACTTTCCTCATTCTGAGTGGCTTCGCTTACACTGGTGCCAAAACCCGGGAATACAATCGAGTTGGAGGAAGTACGCCCCATGGAGGCCCCGTCATTGGCAGAAATCCTCAAGTCCCTCGCCAGCCCACACCAATCCCATCAAAAATCCCTGCTTGAGCTGAGACAAGACCAGGATTGTCGTTTCTTTGAGATTCTACGAGCTCAAGCAGAGGACCGGCATGCGATCCGGAGCCTCCTCAGCCAGGAGAAAGCCCCGGCCGTGACCCCGGACACCACATACCCTATGCCCCCACCCACGCTTCAGAAGATGGGGTCAGCAGGCGTTCATAGACCTCTTTGAGCATAATGTCGAGATCTGGGGCTGGACACACGGCCAGGCTCATCCCATTGCTGTACAGGGAAGCCCAGCTCCCAGCTCAACAACTGCTGGCAGCTTGTCTTCTGATGTGGACCTGAAGAAGTCAATCCTGCAGCGGGTTGGCCAGAGTCCAGAACAGAATAGCCAGCTCTTCCATGGCATGAAGTTGGAGGGGACCGGCCGCCCATTCGCCTTCGCCCAACAGCTCCGAGATGCCTGCTGGAGATGGCTGCTGGCGGGGGATCGCAACTTCGAGGGAGTGATCGACCAGGTGGGGCTGGAGCAGCTAATCCATTGACTGCCAAAGGAATGGCAATGTGGGTCCAGTGCCACCGCCCGGCGTTGCTGGAGGAAGCTGTCCAATTGGCGGAGGACCATATGGCAGCATACCCGAGGGCGGAAGAGCCCTCCTACTCTCTCTCCTCTTCTCCTATGTTTTCTCCGTTCTCTTCCACATCCCCTCTTCCCTCTCAGTTTGCTCTCTCCCCAGAGCCTGTTCCTGCCCCGTGGAGGGGAGGAGTCCCACCACCGAAGCCAGTACCCCACGCACGGGGGTTTGCACTACCCACAGTATCAACAGTGCCCCGCCGCTCTCCCCCTCAGGTGGAAGTGTCCGCCGAAACAGGTGCGGGCGTGGCGCCTGGGCCGGTCTGGTACCGATGCCCTGTGATGGAGCTGGGGACAGTGGTCCGGATCAGGCCGGAGCGACCAAAAGTGTGAGGGTAAAGTGTGTGCATGGGGATATTTACAATTACCCCATGGTGACCCTTGTGATAAAATTTCGGGGAACAAAACAGAGTGGAGGCCGCAGTTAGTTCCCACCTCACCCATCCGCTGATTTTGGGGACTAATTGGCCTGAATTTAGAAATGGTGTTAAAGGGAATATGTGTGGATGGGTCCTGCATAAAAGCGATGATATGTGAAATGTGCGATGCTCTGGCAGGGGAGGCGGAGCCGGGGCCATCTTCGTCAGCTCTACGTCAGAATGATGTGAGGGGGAAGAGGCTGCAGCCCCTCCCATCCTCCGGGGATTTCCCAAAGGGGATTTCTCTTTGGAGCAGTCGCGGGATGAAACCCTCAAGCACGCCTTTGACCAAGTGAGAGTGATCGATGGTCAACAACTCTGGCCGAATGTCGCACTTTCATATCCCTATTTCGCAATTATAAACGAGCAGTTGTATAGAGTGACATAGGATGCTCAGACAAAGGAAGATACAACCCAGCTCTTAATACCACGGAGCCGTCGGAAAATTGTGTTCCAGGTGGCTCATTATAATTCCATGGCGGGTCATCTAGGGGAAAGACAGCCCATATTTATTGGCCAGGCATTGGCGGCGATGTCTGCAGGTGATGTGCGGCTTGCCATGAATGTCAGCTGGTGAACCCGCCGGCTACCCCAAAAGTGCCATTGCGCCCCCTTCCGCTGATCAAGGTCCCCATAGAGAAAATTGGCATGGACCTCGTCGGACCATTAGAGCGGTCAGCATGCGGACATCGCTTTGTATTAGTCCTAGTGGACTATGCAACACGATATCTGGAAGCAGTGCCTCTATGCAGCATCTCAGCTTGTAGTGTTGCTGAGGCACTCTTCAAAATAATCTCCCGGGTGAGGATTCCGAAAGAGATCCTCACCGATCAGAGCACAACCTTTATATCACGGACACTACAGGTGCTGGTCATATAATTAGAATATCATCAAAAAGTTGATTTATTTCACTAATTCCATTCAAAAAGTGAAACTTGTATATTATATTCATTCATTACACACAGACTGAAATATTTCAAATGTTTATTTCTTTTAATTTTGATGATTATAACTGACAACTAAGGAAAATCCCAAATTCAGTATCTCAGAAAATTAGAATATTGTGAAAAAGTTCAATATTGAAGACACCTGGTGCCACACTCTAATCAGCTAATTAACTCAAAACACCTGCAAAGGCCTTTAAATGGTCTCTCAGTCTAGTTCTGTATGCTACACAATCATGGGGAAGACTGCTGACTTGACAGTTGTCCAAAAGACGACCATTGACACGTTGCACAAGGAGGGCAAGACACAAAAGGTCATTGCAAAAGAGGCTGGCTGTTCACAGAGCTCTGTGTCCAAGCACATTAATAGAGCGGCGAAGGGAAGGAAAAGATGTGGTAGAAAAAAGTGTACAAGCAATAGGGATAACCGCACCCTGGAGAGGATTGTGAAACAAAACCCATTCAAAAATGTGGGGGAGAACCACTACGCACAGACGTATGCAAGACATGGGTTTCGGCTGTCGCATTCCTTGTGTCAAGCCACTCTTGAACAACAGACAGCATCTGAAGTGTCTCGCCTGGGCTAAAGACAAAAAGGACTGGACTGCTGCTGAGTGGTCCAAAGTTATGTTCTCTGATGAAAGTACATTTTGCATTTCCTTTGGAAATCAGGGTCCCAGAGTCTGGAGGAAGAGAGGAGAGGCACACAATCCACGTTGCTTGAGGTCCAGTGTAAAGTTTCCACAGTCAGTGATGGTTTGGGGTGCCATGTCATCTGCTGGTGTTGGTCCACTGTGTTTTCTGAGGTCCAAGGTCAACGCAGCCATATACCAGGAAGTTTTAGAGCACTTCATGCTTCCTGCTGCTGACCAACTTTATGGAGATGCAGATTTCATTTTCCAACAGGACTTGGCACCTGCACACAGTGCCAAAGCAACCAGTATCTGGTTTAAGGACCATGGTATCCCTGTTCTTAATTGGCCAGCAAACTCGCCTGACCTTAACCCCATAGAAAATCTATGGGGTATTGTGAAGAGGAAGATGCGATATGCCAGACCCAACAATGCAGAAGAGCTGAAGGCCACTATCAGAGCAACCTGGGCTCTCATAACACCTGAGCAGTGCCACAGACTGATCGACTCCATGCCATGCCGCATTGCTGCAGTAATTCAGGCAAAAGGAGCCCCAACTAAGTATTGAGTGCTGTACATGCTCATACTTTTCATGTTCATATTTTTCAGTTGGCCAAGATTTCTAAAAATCCTTTTTTTGTATTGGTCTTAAGTAATATTCTAATTTTCTGAGATACTGAATTTGGGATTTTCCTTAGTTGTCAGTTATAATCATCAAAATTAAAAGAAATAAACATTTGAAATATCAGTCTGTGTGTAATGAATGAATATAATATACAAGTTTCACTTTTTGAATGGAATTAGTGAAATAAATCAACTTTTTGATGATATTCTAATTATATGACCAGCACCTGTATGCGAGCTTTACAAATTATTGGGCATTAAGTCAATTCGCACCAGCGTTTACCATCCACAAACAGATGGCCTGGTGGAGCGATTTAATAAAACCCTTAAAAACATGATTCGTAAGTTTGTGCATGAGAATGCTTGAAATCTGGACGAATGGCTCGATCCCCTGTTATTCTCAGTACGAGTGGTCCCGCAAGACTCTACTGGGTTTTCCCTATTTGAGCTGCTGTATGGGCGGCACCCGCACAACATGTTTGATGTCATATGTGAAGCTTGGGAGGAGTGACCTTCAGTCACTAAGAATGAAATTCAATATGTTCTTGATCTTAGAGCAAAACTCCACACCTTGGGGCAACTAACACAGGAGAATTTGCTCCAAGCTCAAGAACGACAGAGCCGGGAATTTGCACCGGGAGATAAGGTACTCATATTACTCCCCACATCGAGCTCCAAATTACTCACCAAGTGGCAAGGACCCTTTGAGGTCACACAACGAGTGGGGGATCTCGATTATGAGGTAAAGCGAACCGATAGAGGGGGCTCACATCAAATATATCACCTCAACCTCCTGAAATTATGGAGGGAGGCGGTCCCTGTGACGATGGCTATGGTAGTTCCAGAAAGGGTGGAGCTTGGGCCGGAGGTGAATACAAAACACAATCATATCACCCCGGTCACTTGTGGAGACCACCTCTCACCGTATCAACTCGCAGAGGTTGCCAAGTTGCAACAGGAGTTTGCAGACGTGTTTTGGGCTCTCGGATTGGTTGGGCTCTGCTCGATTTTATTCGACACTGGATTTGACAACGGGTTATTGGCAGATCCCCTTGACACCAATTTCCCATGAAAAAACGGCCTTCTCCACACTGTTTGGATTACACTAATTTGTGACACTTCCGTTTGGTTTGTTTGGGGCCCCGGCTATGTTTCAGCGTCTCATGGACCGAATCCTCAGACCGCATTCAGCTTGTGCCACTGCCTATTTAGATGATATCATCATTTACAGCAATGATTGGCAGCAGCACATGCAGCATCTAAGGGCAGATGCCAGTCTTGTAACTACCTGGTCCCTTTGCACACAGCAGACAAAAACACATATCTACATTTTAGGTTCAAAAGCCCTACACTGCACACAAGAACATAGCTTATTACATTTTTGCAGCAAGAGTATAGCCTATTAGTGTAATGATAAAAGGTACTGACAACTGTTAATATTAAATTGCTGCAGCTTATAATAAACCAAAAGTGTTACCATGAGATGTGCAGCTACGTAGGTGCTCCAATAGTTAAAACTGTCCAAATGTGGCTTGGCATTCCAGGGTTGTTGAGATGAAGGCCCTCATGATTTATAAATAATTATGACACTATTCAGTGTTGTAAATATTTCTGAGGACTTCCTCAAGCATACAGTTTTTAGGAAAACATATCCAAAAATGGTTAATGTGTTTATATATATATATATAAGGCTGACAAAAAGAAAAGAACAACCATCATCTCGACATCAGCGGATGCTGCAGCAAATTATGCAGTGGGATTCACTATTGTAAATGCTTCTTCACGCCACAGTGAAGAATTTTAAACTCTTTTATAATTTAATGCAAATGTTTTCATTGCAAATTATCAGAATAGCAATTTGAGTAAAGGCTAGCTTTGTAGAAAGTGTTTGTTTCCCCATTAAGAAAATGTGCATTTAGTTTTAAATTATAACATAATTAGATTTAAGTTTAGCATGTTCTATAAGATGACCCTCAACCTAGGGCAAAAAGGTAACTTGTCGCAGCTGTCAGCTGATTTTTATAAAATGTATAAAATACATTTTAAATGATTCTTAATCAAATTTGTTTTGTCATCTAATGTAAAACACTAAACCAAATATTCCATGTAATCACATTAATCATAAATTGTATTTTCACAAATAAGTTGAATAATGACAATGAAATATGAAAGAAATCATTATCCCAGAAAAACAGAATCCCAGTAAAATAGATTAATCTGGAAGAAAAAACTTCTATGAATTACATACCATACAGGCCTATTAATAAATCCATATTTAGACACCCATGTATTTTGTTAGAACGTTATTATTTTTAGGGTTCCCCCACCTCAGAAATCCCAATTTAACCCGTGGAAAACTGTACAAACTGTGAAAAATTAATGGTGCCTCATGGGTCTTTAACATAACTTAAGTATTCCGACACTGCAGACTTCAATCATTTTGGTGGGGAAATAAAAGTTCAGGCTACGACGTGTGTGTACTGCTGCTGCACTCGTGACAGGCACTTTCAATTCCTAAGTTCCATGAATTTATAGATGTTTATCTACAGCAATGTAAACACACTTACTCTACAGCCGCAGCAGCGTTTTACCATGCTTCCGCTGAAGCCTTTTGTCTTCGCTTCTCAGCAGCTGCAATGAGCATTACATGAGATGGCAGTCACCACCCCTTCTTGTTCTTTTCAAGCACCATATTTCCCCATCCCTGGGTAGACTATGAGTGAGGCAACATCTGCAAGCCAGTCGATCTGACAGTATACCTATGGTAGATGAAAAATACCAATGGTACAGCCCCCTATAGCCGCATAAAGATCCTTCGTCCAAACCTTCCACCCAGAGCAGGCCCTCGCGTGAGACTACCTCCTAAAGCCGGCTGTTCCCATGCAGTTTTACCTTGATCTAGTATTTCTGTCAACCTCCGATTTGGCGTTTTCCTTCACCCTATTTTGGGGGTTATATATTGTGCTTAATAATGGTTCCACTACAGCATATTATCCATTTCACCATTCATTTCATTCCTAAAACATTTTAAAGGCATTTAACTAGATACCACCAAAGGCTATCTGAGTAGCATTCTTTTTCCATAAATCAATATTCGGCAAGTCCGCCCCAGCAATCAATAACCCCCAAATTTCTCTGCTCATTTAACGCTCAGGCACCAGAATGCCTCTAACCATCGATATCTTAACAAAATGCCTAACCACGCTTTGCCTCGGTTACCATACAGTAAACACAGCTTGCATGCTCAACACTACATTTATCCTAGCATTTTCGGCTTTCTGCATTACTCAGAAATCACTGTCAATATACAATTTGTTCCCAACTTTTATCCCACCATCTCAGACCAAAAGCACCTCAAATCAGTCCTCCTCTAATCGGGCATCCCAGCAAACAACAGATTCAATCTCTTGGTCGTTGGTCCTTAGACAAATATCACGGCTACATCAGATCTAATAGTTTCCATGTCAGGAATGCTCATCAATCACAATCACTGTCTCTATCACACATCACCACCTGCCACCATCTTGCTATTCCTACACGCACATGTATGTATGTGTATATATTTCTTTATGCAGGTGCGTACAGATGCATACGTGTGTGTGTGCGCATGTGTTTATGCATATGCACGCACGTATGTGTGCGTGCACATACATACATACATACATATATATATATATATATATATAAACCAGGGTCCTCCCTTTCGAATCGCAGTAAGAGCCCTCCTTTCTGAATAAGCCGTTGAGCCCACCCAAATTCACACATATAGCGGGCTCCCCCTTTCGAAGGGCTGAGTGGGCTTTTCCGTTCAGATGCAGAGTGGACCCGCGTTCGGATGCATGCTGGGCTAACTATTCGAATGCCGCGAGCTAAACCACTCTTTCTTTAGAGCAGTCTCCCATTCGAATCGCATTGTGAGCCCTCTCTTCCGAATGCAGCGCAAGCCAACCCTCGTTCTCACCTTCCCTGTTCAATTGCATGCTGGGCTTACCTGTTTGAATGCCGTGAGCTAAACCTTTCTCTCTTTAGAGCAGTCTCCCATTCGAATCGCAGTGTGAGCCCTCCCTTTCGAATGCAGCGCAAGCCAACTCTCGTTTTCACCCTCCCCATTCGAATGCCGTGAGCCCGTCCACTTCAATGATGAGTGGTGGTCTCCCATTCAAATCGCAGTGTAGCCCCTCTTGACCAGCCATCGTACAAGAATGCACCTTCAAACAAATGGGTAAAGCACTCCCTCCAAAATTTCAGTAGTATCCGCTAAGCCAATTTACCATATAGAATTGTTGCCAGCTTGCTGTCCTAAATATTTCTTGCCATTGTCATGGTAATGATTTTCCACCTTAACCCCTTTTTGGGGGTAATCAAGACTTGAGTCGAGTCTCGAGCTCCAAGCCCTTCAGTATACGGACAGCAAGCCAAATAAGTTTACCTCTTCTATACAAGATTACATTAACATACGAACTACTGAAATTGAGTTAAGTAACAGAGGTTCGGGAGGAGCATGTTAATTTTAATCTGACAAATCACGGCCTGCGAGTAGGAATATATAAGCTGCTGCTTACCTGCTTCTTGTGGCAATTCTCCTGACATTCCTCCTCCACCCCATTTCCTTCCATTCTCTAGATTCATAATTTATCTAAATAAGTAAAGTCTGGGGGGGGGTAATCAGGATTTGAGTTGAGTCTCGAGCTCTGAGCCCTCCAGTATATGGACAGCAAGCCAAATAAGTTTACCTCTTCTATAAAAGGTTACATTAACATACGAACTACTGAATCGCACTCGCAGTACTTTGATGTCATACATCACAGTGATGTGACGGTGGTGCCCATTCAAGTCGGATAAAATTTCTAACCGACATGCACTGCTTCAAGTCCAGCACCAATCGGTCTGCGGAGCACTGCAAGAAGTCGAACGCATCTATTGGTTTATGTGTTATTGTCTTGTTAACCTGTTTATTAGTTCAGTCTTGTCATTGGTTGTCTTGTTATTTGTTACTGTCTGGTGTGTGTATTTATAGCCCTTATCTTCACTTGTCCATGGTAAGTATTGTTATTGTGTAACGTTGTGTCTAAGCCTAGGTCTGTGTCTAATTCGAGTCTTTTTTTAAAAATCTTTTTATTTAATAATGTGCACTTGGGCTCACTTTATCATTGTCTTCTGCTTCGTCATCATCTGCCTCAACCTTTGCCTGCAACGTTACAAAAACACGATGTCACTGTGAAGCATGTAAAAACAGCTGGATAAATGAAAATTGTCTAAGACATCTGTCTAGCACACATGGATCAGTTTACATTGAAAAACTATCAAAAAAAGCACCAATGGACACAAAAACACAATATAAACAGCCCCTTATAATTTGCAGATACAGTATCTTAGAAGGCAGCATTATTTCACTGCCTATATTTTTTAACAGTATTCGCATCAGTGTCTGATGCCTGTGGTGTCAAGGTAGGCAGCTAGCTTTGTTTTTGAAAAGAGCAGATATAGCTAATCATGCTAATTATGGAAGCTCTTCAGTATTAAAGTGTAGCTCAGGGATTCTTCTTCTGAACACAATTTTTAGGAATCAAGTTGAAATTGACCCATGGCTTCTACCAAAGAAAATATTGTTGATTATCAACTGTAGAGCTCATGGTAGGTCTGTCTTGAAAGGTTTAAACATTATCAATACAACTCATTTCTCTATGGAGAAAATTAATGGGAGTTTTACTTCCAGAACCCTGCTGATGGACTCAGTTTAAGGGAATGACACTTGAATCAGTGAAAGTGCCTCCTCTCACCTGATTCTAATGCGATATGGTTTAGTACAGTGCCCTTGGCTTAATGTAGAGTGTAAAGAGGAACCAATCCTGAGCAGCTAGTGGACATAAACACCTTGAGCGAGGCTGATAAGAATTTCTCTCTTAGTCAGGTGTTTCAGTGTCTTCTCTGCCAAGAGCTCTCCGTTCAAAGGATCAAGTTAAACAGCTTATGGAGTCCGGAGCAAATTCACTGAAATGTTGTGGCACATTTATTTATTTATTTTATTTTTTTTTGTGCAGTATTACAGTGCAAAACCTGCATCATATTCCCTATTCCCAGGCAATCCAGGCACTAAATGTGTTAAAAAGAGCTATATGTAGTAAATATTTAAATTAAGTAATTATTTTTGGTGCAAACATGCCTCTATCTAAATTGGACTTTATTTTTATATTGCACCTTATTCACAAACTCAGTGCTATTTGCCTGCCACAAATAATGTTGTACTATTTACCACAGATGGTAAACAGAATTTTGTTTAACGATTGTGTACATTATTGATCATGGCAACAGTAAATCATAGTGTAAATTACATTTAGCATTAATAAATACTGTTGGGTATTTATTAATTCTTTTTTTTTTTTCTCCCAATTTGGAATGCCCAATTCCCAATGTGCTTTTAAGTCCTTGTGGTCACGTAGTGATTTGCCTCAATCCGTGGTGGTGGAGGATGAATTCCAGCTGCCTCTGCATCTGAAACCATCAACCCATGCATCTTATCAGGTGGCTTGTTGAGTGTGTTGCCATGGAGACATAGTGTGTGTGGAGGCTTCCATGCTCAACTTACCACGTGCCCCACCAAGAATGAACCACATTATAGTGACCATGAGGAGGTTACCCCATGTGACTCTACCCTCCCTAGCAACTAGGCCAATTTGGTTGCTTAGGAGACCTGGCTGGAGTCACTCAGCACGCCCTCGGATTTGAACTAGTGAACTCCAGGGGTGATAGCCAACATCTTTACCACTGAGCTACCCAGGCCCCCTATTCATTCTTAATAAATTCCCCCCACTGAGTTTGTCATGTGACTAGGGTTGCCTCCCATCCTGTAAAATACGGGATCTTCCTGTATTTAAAGATAAAATTATGCGTCCCGTATCGAATCAATATGGGATGTGATTTGTCAGCTGGCGTCATGGTGAAATTGTTCCAGATCAAATCTAACATGGATATAAGTTGTAAAATGTGCCTATGGTGGGTAAAGGACCATCTGAAAAGTCCACAAATGGTGCTAAAACTGGGGGGGAAAAAAATTCTATATATGTAAAGATTCAAAGGTAGTCACAAGAGCAGGATCTAGGTGCGGCTAAAGAAGTTTAATAAAGAAATAAAGTAAAAGTACAAAAATAACATGGAAAACTCAGAAACAAGACTGAACTAAGAACTAGGAAATAAAACAAATGAAATATCTATGATGGGAACTGGTACATATGAACAGGTGAGAAAAACAACAACTCACAAAGACTGGGCAGAAATTAGGGCATTACATACACAGGGGTAAATGATGAAATGAAACACAGGTGAGAACAATAGGGAACAGCTGGCAGTGATGAGGGCAGGGAATTATGGGAAGTGTAGTCTGGGGAAACAGATGACGGGGCAAAACACAAGGCAAAAGTACAGGTGAAGGAAGAAAAAAACATACGTATAAACCAACGAAAATGTATAACATAAATAAGCTAAAGGAGACAAATAATCGAAAAGATAAAAATAAATATATTTTTAACATATAAAAGATGTTTTATATATATATATATATATATATATATATATATAAGTCAGGGGTCAGGAAAGTTCTAATTTCAGCATATAAGAAAGGGTATACATTTTTTTATTAAAACTGTGGATGATTTTAGCAATAAATGCATTGTTAATATGTGTTATTAATAAAAATGGTTAAGTTGTTAACAATTTAAGTGTCCCTTATTTTAAAACTTCAAAAGTGGCAACCCTACATGTGACATTACAACAGCTTGACAGAGGTGGAAAAACATTTTCTGTAGAGTTGTCTTGCAGCTGAGTTCAGCTGAAAAAGAAAACATTTTTATGTTTTCTCTTCAGTTTGACATTCTGCTCTGTCCTCCATCAGCTCTGAGACCTCACTGATCCCACCATAGGCAGTTTCTCAGCTGGCACTGAGTGATGGCGTGACAAAGATCATGAGCTCACAGTCCTCTATTTTTCTAGGACACCATCATCTAAAAACACAAATTTGTCTTATAGAATCACGTTACAATACCAAAAGTTTTGCTAAATGCCCTTACAAAAAATCTAGAATTTTAGCAAACTAGCCGCAAACTTTCCACAAATTTGCTGCAAATTTGCCACTCGTTTTCACATGCAAATGTTTGCCGCAAAGCTAACTTTCATGCGAAAATACTCAGTGCTGAATTTGAGGCAAGTATACGGCAAATTTGTAGTGAACTCCCGATTTTTGCAAGGGTGATTTTATGTGGCTCGTTGGACGTATCGCGTCAGTATCCGGGTGAAATAATCACTGGAGGGGCTACAACAATGACTTTTTACTTTCACACAATCCACAAGTAAAACGGCAGCTTATCAGTTCGTAATCACTTACTTTTCTGACATTCCTGACACAATTTTTATCTTATAATATTAAAACACATTTACTATAGTGCATGGTTTTAAGGCAATACATTTTAATTACATAACCAACAACATTTACAAGTTTTTTCATGCATGATAAAATTTTGCAGTAGCTAAACTAATAGTATAATAATAATCCAGCATTCATGTCCTCAGGACAGTTTCTAGGCATAGGCGAACTAGGCGGTCGCTTAGGGTGCCACCGGGGTAGCGCCAATGGGGGTGGGGGGTTTGGTGCGCACCAATGTGGAGTTGTTTCAGAACAAACCAAGAGGTAAAGGTTTTGTACATGTTCTTGTGGTGCCATCAGCCAATCAGTGTTTATCCATGGCTACAGTCAGTGTTTGAATAGAGTGCAACACTCTGGTTCCGGAAGGAAAAATTCCATTCATTTTCTCATAAGCTAATTTATTTTTAGTGATAACTTTCCTTTAAAGACAGACTTGAGGATGTTAATCAATATACACTCATCGAGCATTTTATTAGGTACACCAGTACACCTACTTCATCATGAGATTATCTAATCCGCCAATCGTGTGGCAGCAATGCAATGCATAAAATCAGGCAGATACGGGTCTGGAGCTTCAGTTAATGTTCACATCAACCATCAGAATGGGAAAAAATGTGATCTCAGTGATTTCGACTGTGACATGATTTTTGGTGTCAGACGGGCTGGTTTGATTATTTCTGTAACTGATGATCTTCTGGGATTTTCACACACAACAGTCCCTAGAGTTTACTCAGAATGCTGCAAAAAACATCCAGTGAGTGGTGGTTCTGCGGACGGAAATGCCTTGTTGATGAAAGGAGTCAACGGAGAATGGCCAGACTTGTTCGAGCTGACAGAAAGGCTATGGTAACTCGGATAACCCCTCTGTACAATTGTAGTGAGCAGAATAGCATCTCAGAATGCACAACAACTTGAACCTTGAGGCAGATGGGCAACAACAGCAGAAGAACATGTCGGGCACTTTAAGGACCATAGTGTTCTTAATAAAGTGCTCGATGAGTGTACTTTTATTGAAGCCATTATTCTGCATTATTTAAATGTACTTTTAAAATCACAGAATTCATGGTGAAAAACTACACTACCCATGAGCCTGAAGTGTCAGGATGTCAGTTTGGTCAGCCTAGCTGTGTTTGTGTCTGTGCCGTTGTTCGTCCGGAGCGCATGGCTGTCTTGTTTGTCCGCCCACGCGCTTCGGCGTGTGATGTTTGTGTTCATTCGCCATGTGCTTCTACACGTGTTGTTCTGTTGTGTTTTCCATGTGTTCAACTGTCAGTTGTCGCCCCGCCCTCTTGTTACCCTGTTAGTTCATTATTACTCTCACGTGTTACCCCTCATTAGCTTCCCTTTATATTCCCTTCGTGTTTTTTGTTCCATGCCAGATCGTGTTTATGCGTCTTGTTATTCATGTCTTGCTTTTCATCTTGCCGTTCCTGGTAGTCTAGTTATCTAGTCAAGCCTTTTGATTTTGCTTTGGATTCTAAGTTATTTCTATTTTGCTTTTCTTTTGCTGTGTCTTGAGCCCTGCTTATTATCCAGCCTTGTTTTGATTTTTAGTTTTAACCAGTTTATTTACTCTTTCCTTTTTCTACAATTTTACTTGGCAAAGTTATTTTGTTTTATTTTTATTTTATCTCCTGTGGCTTGTCTTCAGATCACTTTTGTCTTGTATTTCCTTTTTTTTTTTTTTTTCTCTCTCCAGTCTCCCCGGCTGCTGGACAGTGCTTATCTTCCCGCCACCTCCGGCTTCCCCACTGCCATCTCCCTTCCCCTTCTCCCCACCTCACCTGCCACCACTGCCCGTTGCTCCCCCTGTCTCATTCGCCATCATCCTTGACCTCCTCTGCGGACTGCTCTTGGCTGGGCATTATCGTTCCATGGACTTTGTCTATGCTACCTGTGACCGTCATTAACTGTGGACCTTATTCAGTCTAGCCCTCGCCTCTCTTTGTTACCCCTTGAACTCCTGTTTTCCCAATAAACTGTGTATTACCCTGCAAATTGAATCCTCTTCTTTCTGAACCCTGACATGAAGGGGGATGTTCAACCAATCAGAGAATCACATCCCTCCAACCATGGCAAAGAGCTCTGCAGCAAACGCCCACTCCCATGATGCACTGTGAATGACGCAATCATGTCGATCTACCTACACTCTCAAACTACTTATGTATTTGTATATAAACTCAGCAAAAATGAAACGTCCTCTCACTCTCAACTGCTTTTATTTTCAGCAGACTTAACATGTGTAAATATTTGTATGAACATAAAAAGACTAAGCAACTAAGACATAAACTGAACAAGTTTCACAGACAAGTGACTAACAGAAATGGAATAATGTGTCCCTGAACAAAGGGGGGGGGGGGGGTTTGTCAAAATCAAAAGTAACAATGCAGCTGGTGGCCACACCAGATACTGACTAAGTACTCCAGTGCATGGACTGCACCAGATTTGCCAGATTCTTGTTGTGAGATGTTACCCCACTCTTCCACCAAGGCACTTGCAAGTTCCCGGAGTTCTGGGGGGAATGGCCCTAGCCCTCACCCTCCAATCCAACAGGTCCCAGACGTGCTCAATGGGATTGAGATCCGGGCTCTTCGCTGGCCATGGCAGAACACTGACATTCCTGTCTTGCAAGAAATCATGCACAGAACGAGCAGTATGGCTGGTGGCATTGTCATGCTGGAGGGTCAGGTCAGGATGAGCCTGCAGGAAGGGTACCACATGAGGGAGGAGGATGTCTTCCCTGTAACGCACAGCATTGAGATTGCCTGCAATGACAACAAGCTCAGTCCAATGATGCTGTGACAAACCGCCCCAGACCATAACGGACCCTTCACCTCCAAATCGATACCTGATCCTTCATTCCTTCGACAATACACGCAAATCCGACCATCACCCCTGGTGAGACAAAACTGCAACTCATCAGTGAAGAGCACTTTTTGCTAGTCCTGTCTGGTCCAGCCAAGGTGGGTTTGTGCCCATAGGTGACGTTGTTTCCGGTGATGTCTGGTAAGGACCTGCCTTACAACAGTCCTACAAGCCCTCAGTCCAGCCTCTCTCAGCCTATTGTGGACAGTCTGAGCACTGATGGAGGGATTGTGCGTTCCTGGTGTAACTCGGGCAGTTGTTGTTGCCATCCTGTACCTGTCCCGCAGGTGTGATATTCGGATGAACTGATCCTGTGCAGGTGTTGTTACACATGGTCTGCCACTGCGAGGACAATCAGCTGTCCTTCCTGTCTCCCTGTAGCGCTGTCTTAGGTGTCTCACAGTAAGGACATTGCAATTTATTGCCCTGACCACATCTGCAGTCCTCATGCCTCCATGCAGCATGCCTAAGGCACGTTCACACAGATGAGCAGGGACCATGGGCATCTTTCTTTTGGTGTTTTTCAGAGTCAGTAGAAAGGTCTCTTTAGTGTCCTAAATTTTTATAACTGTGACCTTAATTGCCTACCATCTGTAAGCTGTTAGTGTCTTAATGACCATTCCACAGGTGCATGTTCATTAATTGTTTATGGTTCTTTTTTTGCTGAGTTTATATTAATACTTTGCAATGAAATAAAAAAATACTGTTTCTATGGTAGAAACATTCTTAATACTTAATAGGATTGAAGTTCATCCACTTACAGTATGAAAGACGGTAAGTATACAGTCTTGTATCTTTGTCTTTTTGTCCAGTTTAAATCAAAGTTTATAATATTGTGATTCACTTTGGAGCTTGTTGGTTTGGTTCATGGATTTTATGAAATTCCTTTTGAGAAAATGAATGGGAAAAATACTTATGGAACCTAGATGGCTAACAACTCTAAACAGAGCTTCACTTCTGGTTAACCCTACTGCTACAGTAAACTTGCAACAAACAAAAGTAGTTATAACCTATACTATGTGTCAAAATGTCAAATTGATTGATTTATGACCCCCCCCCCCCCCCCCCCACCCCCATCACCCTTGATTGACAGTTATGTGTAACGTAATTTATGACCCCCTGTCACCCCTGATTGTCATGCAGAAGATGGTCCAGACATGTTAAAGAACATGTTTGGACATGATCTTCCAGGGATGTGTTGGCCAGTCATCGGATGTCAATGATTTTATATGGTGTGTTTATGTTAATGATTTAAAGTGTGAGCCCTGCTTTTCACAGTTTATCAACCACTCCCCCCCCCCACCAAAATGCGTACATGGTCAGAATCAAACCATACAGTTGTGTTAGCGTCTGTGAGGTGTAAGTGAATCTTCGTTCTCAAATTACTTTTTTCCGGCAAGTTTTGTTATTTTGAAACGTAATCGTACTTCAAGAGAAGATGGCTGTCTATCTTAACAGTAAGTGTGTTTTATTATCTCGTATTATTATTATTAAGAACATTTATTTATAAGTGAGTCACGGCTCTGATGCAATGCTTAAACAGGATCTCTAACGCTCCAGGTGCTGTGGATGATGTAGACTTTTTCGACATTGTTGAAAAAATTCAATTCCTCAACCATGCGAGTGGTACGTATACCTAATTATATATGTTACGTGTCTACGTATAGTGTGTTGTGAATGTGTACAATGATCATATTTTTAATATTTACCAGCAATGCCGAATCCGGAGCATAGTTCAACATCAGAGCGTGCGTCTCCGCGAGACAGTACGAACATCCTGCTGCTCAGTAAGTGTTTGTAATGCAGCATTATTACATGATTTGTTGGATTTGTTTAAAACATTCTTATGTGTTCTTTTTTTTTCCAGAAGATTTATCAAACCTTGTAAACAAGATCGGCGCGTCTGGAAGTAATAATCACACAGTGAGGGCTAGCGGCCGTGGCGTTGCAACAAAGCTGAAAAGACAAGCATAAAGTGTTTACGGTCGCCCAGGTGCATGCTCCGGTTGATGGGGGTGTGAGAGATACTGATTTCATACCACAGACACCAGAATGGAAACGGTCAAGACGTTTGCTCAGAGCATAAGTTGGTATGTGTGTGTGTGTAACTAGATGCTAAAGTTTGTGAACAAACATTGATGTTGGCTTGGAGTCTTAAATAGTATAACAATATGTACGACTTCTCAAAGCCTACATAAATATGTTAAAAACATTATTTTATCTTTTTCCTAATTCATATATCCTCCCTAACTCTTTTTTTTTTCACAGAGCTGGTTGTGGATGACCATGTGTAAGGGGGTTCAGTGGAAAGGAGGAGGCGAGAACCGGCTTGACAACTTAAATAATAATTTAATAAACAACTTAAACAAAACACACAACTATAAACACACAGTACAGCTGTCTGTCATTCTCTCTCTCTCGAACTGTCATCCCCGGCTGCCTTTATCCCTCGCACGCCCCATCAGGCTGATTGGGGACCGGGTGTGTCTCATTCCAGCCCGGCCCCGCCCTCCTCGGCTCTACACTCCTCCCGGCGTTGCCTCAGGCCGGGGAGCCCCCGGCATGACGTACATCCCCCGCCCTTCCTCTCTGGGGGGGGGGCGTGCCTTACGCCCCGACTGCCGGCGGGTCATCCCCGCCTTCCACGACCTGGGAGGAGACAGGAGGGGAAAAACAACAAAACAAAATGGTGAGGGAAAGGCCAACACGGAGCGACAGAGAGAGAGAGAGAGAGAGGAGAGAGAGAAAAAGAAACTCACCGGTTCTCTGATGCGCCGTCGCGTGGTCCTCGATCACTACTCCACCCTCTCAGGCGGACTGCAGCCGCTCCTCCCCGGGTGGACCGGAGTCAGACCTCCAACCCCCAGCGGACAGAACGCCCCTCCGCGTTCCCAGCGTTCCTTGGGGTCACTCCTCCGCCCCTGGCAGCGACCCTACCACTCCAGGCGGTCGGGGAGTCGCTTCCCTCCTCCCCCCGCAGACGGCGGTCTTCTCTTGACCCCTCCACGTTCCCGGGGGACGGCAGGGCACTCCTCCACCCCCGGCAGCAGCTCCCTCGCTCCAGGTGGTCGGGGAGTCCCATCCCCACTCGCCTCGCGGACGGCGGCAGTTCCCCATGTCCGGGTGGTCGGGCTACTCCGTCCCCCGTCGGACGGCAGCGGCGCTCCCCTGGGTGGACGGCAGTGTCGAGGACTCTGCGACAGGAATCCCTCCTCCTTTCCGGGTTTCGGCACCAGTGTAAGGGGGATCGGTGGAAAGGAGGAGGCGAGAACCGGCTTGACAACTTAAATAATAATTTAATAAACAACTTAAACAAAACACACAACTATAAACACACAGTACAGCTGTCTGTCATTCTCTCTCTCTCGAACTGTCATCCCCGGCTGCCTTTATCCCTCGCGCGCCCCATCAGGCTGATTGGGGACCGGGTGTGTCTCATTCCAGTCCGGCCCCGTCCTCCTCGGCTCTACACCATGCAGTACCAGATGTAAATGATGTTCGGAGCTGGGGTGATGGACTGATAGAATCGTGGGACACCTGTGCATTTTCCCAGGTACCTAAAGAACGAACGCGTAGTGTCTGCGGTAGATTCCAACCCTGAGGCTCTGCCTTCAAATCAGGAGGCTACAGACGGGGATCACATCCCATCATAGACAATCAACACATAATTGGACTGTTACAGGACAGTTTCAAGATCATTGAGGGACGTTTTAATGCCATTGAGGAACGTTTTAACGCCATTGAGGGACATATTAAAGCCGTTGAGAGGCATTTCAACATCATTGAGGAGCGCTTGGATATTTTTGAGAAGAAGCAGGATTATTATAAACAGTCTGTGACAGCCACACTACAACAACAAGGTATCTGGATTAAACAAGTGATAGCGAAATGATCTGTACTGTTTTTGTTTTTTACTGTATGGGTCTAGTTTTATTTCCTTAGTTGTTTCCTTAGTTATTTTAAGTGTACACCCCTACGTGTGGTTTAAATAAAAAAAGATCTGATTTTAAAATGGCAAAATGTTGTCAGGAGTTGGATGGTTGTAATCAGGGGTCAGCAGCTACTTGAGATGATGCGACGACAGTGAGGTCCCCCTTGAACTGTGCAGCAACACAGAAACATTGCTCTATTTAATTCAGGTGGGCGAGGGTACAGATAACCATCTGTATCATTCATTTGATCCTACAGCACCAAATATGGGTTTAACACACACTGATATTGATATGCTTGTAAGAGAAGGTGGTGACATTGGTGGTTATACTGTGGTCCCGAGACTCAGATTCAAGAGTTTGGAGATATGTCGGCGTATAAATCTGCATGTGATATCTGCCACAGACTTAGCAGCCTATGCTATATTTTTGCATGATATTTTGTCCGAAATAGTGTCATTTTCCAGACTGTTGGCTGGGGATGGTGGGTTAATTAACATAACATTGAGAGGTCCTAGTCTAACCACTGATGTTAACACTGTCTTGTCACCTAGCAACGATTAGAGTGTGGATGTCTTCACAAATCAGATTGATAAGATAATGCAAAGTAACTCTGAAGTGCAGGTTGATGATAGTTTGGATCTAAATGTGACTATAGCAATGAGTAAACAAGGGGGTGTGTACCGAAAGATACGTGATCTTGCCCATAATGAAGTGATCACCAGAAACAGGATGAATCTGTTCTGCCCCATCAACACATCAAATAATCTGTGTTTTGCAATCTGCTTGGCACATTTTCTAAACCCTCAAAAACCACACACAGATCTAGAACCTATGGTAGCAGCAATGCAGAAGATGGCGGGGTATTCAGAACAGCATAAAATGGGGTTTAATGATATCACACGGTTTGAACGGATGTTACACATTAAAATAGTGGTCTTCCACAGGTCATGCACTGGTGTGTTAGAGAAGTATACGTCCAATGACGCACAGCATCACAAAACAGTGTTCTTGTACCTGCACTATGGCCACTATTTTATGATTAAAAAGTTGAATGCGTTCATAGGCACTCCATATGTGTGTGACTACTGCTACCAGGGTTGTACTAACCGTAGAGATCATCGTTGCAAATACGTCTGCGACATCTGCAATGGTCCTGATTGTTATAAGTATCCTGTCAAAACAAAGCAATGCAACGACTGTTTGTGGTACTGCAAATCTGACTATTGTTATGACCCGCATAAGCAACCGCCATTAGGTCAACAGTTTGCACAGTGTGCTGTTACAAAATACTGTCAAAAAAGTAATAGACGTTATCATGTTAGTGCCACCAACCCCAAACCACACAAGTGTGCAGCCGAATGGTGTATCCATTGTGGCGAGGAATTGATTAATGACAGTGTACATTGTTGGGCCTCATGTATTCAGATAGAAGACAAAGGCAGGCCTAACACAAGTCGTAAAACCTAACTCAGCCCCCACACATTCCATGTCGTAGCTTTTACTGATAAAAAATCGCGCCAAAATCTCCTATTGGATGAGGCACACAACAGAACGTCCCTCAAACATGACATCATCAGGAGTTCAAATAATTCTGAAATGCTTCCAGAATTCGCTTCCAGCGACTTAGTTCACCGAATACGGACGTAGCTTTTTGCTGCTCTCAGGTGCAACCTCGTGGCACAAGGAAGTAATGTCTGACTTGAAACTGTAGCCATACAATCTCCATTTCACTGGACGAGTTGAGATTACTCTGTGTTCAACCGAACACTCTAACAGATCCGAAGGAGACCGCCGAGCAATTCGCATCTTCATCCGTTGGCCTACAGAAGTGAAGAGATTAAAGATTTCTCTTCCATCTTCAATCAAGTCGACATTTCTGAGCTCTCCACCAGCCCGCCGAGAATCAACAGCCGTACCGCCCACTGACAGAGCGAGGAAACGGCCTCCCGTCATCACCCGAGCCTCAAGGAACCGGGTCAAAGTTAAAGGATGGAGGAAAACACATTCTACCTGTGTCCTCATGCGATTCAAGTAAGAGGTTACGTCTGGGCAGAGATAGAATATTATAGTGTGTTATTCTTGTGTTTCAAGGTTTTTGCTTGTACAGTTTACGGACCGCCATGTCCGCTCATTATTAATACTCAGGGTATTAATTATCACGAATTTGTTTTGCTGTATTGTGGTCCAACCAAATTGGATTGTGCAATTTTGCCATCGCGGGTGAAACAGAAACTGAGTTCATCCATTAAAGAGTCAAATAACGCAGGACTTTTACGAGCCCCGCTCGTAAAACCGCGTCACTGAGTAATGAACACAGCTGTTTTCTTTCCCGCTATCGCGAAATCAGCTTTCGGGCTGTCACTTAATCATCTCTCTCTCTCTCACTAACCACACTGACACACACACACACACACACACACACACTGTCACACACACACACCTTATGTGTTATAGGATTATTTTTATTTCCATATCTAATCACATCACTGTTTAGTTTGTAGTTGTAAGTCAGAAGTTTATTGACTGCATTGTATTAATTATTAATTGATATTACTGCATAAATAAACTTTGTTTATATTACAAAGAGAAGTGTTTTGGTTTGTTTTGCATACGCCTGTGTCATGCTGACGGGATGTCAGTGCTTGGATTCAAACCTTCATTCATTGTTTTTTTCCCGAAAATCGATATTCTTCGGATGTCGATTTTCCTAAGAAAACAATCTAATATTGAGACTGTTTTAATATTTGGTTACTAGTCCCTGATTCCAGGGTGGTGCCCCGTCAATGTTAATCCTTATTAATATTCTATTGATTTTTGATAATTGATAATTATCTTTGATGATTGTTGAATTTGAATGATCAATAAGCTAGTGTTAATTTTAATTAATGTTTCATCAATGTTAACAATTAACGATTAACTTTGATAATTGTTGATTTTAAAGGATTAAAAAAAGCTAACATTGATTCTCATCAATGTTCTATTGATTTTAATAATTAGTAATTATCTTTGATAATTATTAATTATTGCTAATAACCAAACTTGCTCCTAAATGTAGCACACTACATTTACTGGAGTCCCATATGAGGTTTTAATGAGTTAGATCCAATTAATTAATTTAAATATTAATTAATAACTACAGAAATAATTATTAATTATTTCTGATAGTAACACTGACTTGTAAAGCCCTACAACATCAATGCTTTATACAACAACCAATAAAGCTCGAGGCACCTAGCGACAAGTACATATTCTATGATTTTGAGACGCAATACGTAAATGGTAAACACATTGCAAACTTCATTTGCGCCATTACATTTAAAGGGGAGGAGTTCACAGCCGCTGGTCCAGACTGTATAGAATGACTTGTTAAAAGGTTTAGTCATCCACGTTATCAGAATTTCACATGGATTGCCCACAGTGCTTCTGGTTTTGATAACTTTATACTTTTGGAATATTTCACAAAAGCAGGGCTCACACTTAAAATCACGATGCCAGGATGTCGGATAATTTTAAAGTATGACAACACATTCAAGCAGCGCTTTATTGACAGTTATTCATTTATACCTATGCGTTTGGCCATGACATCTGCTGCGTTAAATCTAACCTGCGCAGAGTAAGGTTATTTTCCGCACAATTTCAACAGATTAGAAAATAAGAATTACATAGGACCATACCCAGACAGGTGTTTCTATGGCTATGAGACAATGTCTGACAAAGAGAGGGCTCTGTTTGATGAGTGGTATGTTACAGTATCAGGTAAAGTGTTTGATTTTAAAAAAGAACTTGCCATTTATGGCAAGAATGATGTCGTTTTGCTCAGGGAGGCTTGCATGAAGTACCGTGATGAATTCATACAGTGTACCAAACTTGATCCGTTTAGATGCACCACTTTAGCAACATGTTGTATGGCAGTGTATAAAACCCACTTCCTACCAAAAGACACCCTAGCTCTGACCCATAACAACGCATACACCAGTCAGAACAACACATACTCAAACATTTCCATTGAATGGCTTGAATATGTTAAAACAACACATGGCGCAGACATTCAGCTTGCGTTAAACCACGGCAAGATGGTGATTGGAAAATACCATCTCGATGGTTATTATGAAAAGGACGGTGTAAAAAAGGCTCTCGAATTCAACGGCTGTATGTTTCACGGGCATGAATGTCCTTTTAATCCTAACCATTTACACCCGTTATCAAAACTGCCCTGTGGCACACTCAGAAGACAGTTTGATGACAAGGTTGAAATTTTAGAGCGTGCATATGGGTTGGAGGTAGAAGTGATGTGGGAGTGTGCTTGGAACACTGCTAAACAGACTGATGTTGATGTGATGGCATTTATGGCCACTTACATCCTGAAAGATTGAAACCACACAACGCTCTATTTGGTGGTCGCACTAACGCGTACAAGCTGTATCATAAAGCTGACAATGGCGAAAAAATACGATATGTCGACTTTACAATTTGTACCCCTTTTGCCAGGCCAAGAAATGCTATCCCATAGGACACCCCCAAATAATTTTCAAGGATTTTGAGCCTCTTGAAAATTATAATGGATTTGTCAAAGCCACAGTACTGCCCCCGCGAAAACTGCTTCACTCCGTCCTTCCCTATAGGACTGGCGGCAAGCTTATGTTTCCACTCTGCCGCACATGTGCGGAACAGCAGAATCAGACACACTGATGAGGAAAGGGCTATTTCAGGCTGCTGAGTTAGTATCAAACTGTTAAAGGCTGTGGAGAAGGGGTATGGTGTAATGAAGGTGGACGAGGTATGGCATTTCCCTCAACGATCAGAAACATAAAACATTTTTACAGAACAAACAAGAGGCCAGTGGATTCCCCACGCATGTTGTGGCAGATGCAGACAAAAAGTCTTACATCGACGATTACTTTCAGAAAGAGGGGATTAAACTGAATCTTGACAAGATAAGTCATAACCCTGCATGCCGGTCTATTAATAAACTTCTGCTGAACTCACTTTAGGGACGGTTCTTTATGCGTGAAAATTTGCTGTGTACGGAACTACTTTCAGACCCTGAACAGTTTGCCCAGCACATTTTTGGTGATGGTTATAACATTAAACACTTCTCGTTCATGTCAGACACTGTTGCACTAATTCAGTGGTGTTACGCAGATGGGAAAAGTGGTCAGACCCATAACATTAATATCTTTCTTGGTGCGTTTACAAATGCACATGCGCGTCTAGAACTGTATGAACTAATGGATAAGTTGGGGGATAGGCTGTTGTACAGTGACACAGACAGTGTCATCTTTACTTCTAGAGACGGAGCCTGGTAGCCTCCATTGGGGCCTTACCTCAGTAATATGACTGATGAGGTTGGGGATGGGGATCACATTGTAGAGTTTTGTTCAGGGGGCCTGAAAACATACGGCTACTGCACTGCTAAGGGTAAGGTCTGCATGAAAACCAAGGGTATTACTCTCAATGCTGTAAACTCAAAAGCCATTAAGTTAGACACTCTGATTGGACTTGTTGATCACTATGTCATGGGGGAAGATAATAGTCGGCATATACTGGCATACACCGACACTATTGTGAGAAATAAAAAAACACTTCACACTACACAACAGGTCAGTCATTAAAATGTTTAAGGTGTTGTACAACAAACGTGTGCTGCTCCCTGATTTCACCACGCTCCCATATGGATTCTGACAATCTTTTTGGACATAGGGGAGTGCGAGACACAGATGGTTTTGATTTCAGATTACAGCATCCATTTTCATGTGTGATAAGTTGCCCTTCAAACTCGGGAAAGTCATATTTTGTAAAAATGTTGTTGCAAAATGCTGTACAGTTGATTTCTAAAAAAACTGAAAATACTGTGTATATTTATGGTTGTTGGCAACCATTGTATGACGAATTGTTGAAAATTTACAAAATTACATTTGTTGAAGGACTACCACAGACTCTGAATGATGATGATTTGTTCCCCGTCAACAAAACTAATTTACTGATCCTTGATGACCTGATGAAAGAGGCCAGCGGAAGCAATGAGGTGGAGAAGGTGTTCACACACTATGTTCACCACAGAAATCTTAGTGCTATTTATACTGTACAGAATTTATTTTGCCAGGGTAAATCCAGCAGGACCATCAGCTTAAACACAAATTATCTGATGTTGTTTAAAAGCCCCAGAGATACCAATCAGGTCAATGTACTAGGAAGGCAAATGTATCCCAGGAACACAACATTTTTTATGGAATGCTATCAAGATGCAACCAACAAACCTTTCGGATACCTGATGATTGATTATAAAACAAAAACATCTGCACACTATCGGCTCAGAACAGATTTACTTTCAACACATCCTGTAGTATACCTCCAGAAAAGAAGGTAGTGAAAAAAACTGTTGGAAGGTGAAAATTTCAGCTAGACAGCTAGGCTGTAGAAACATGCCTCTTTTAAAATTATTATTATAAGCAACAACCAAACAGAGATGGGTTATTTTACAGTCTGCCACAGACGAGCTCATTGTGACATTGTGTGAAGTAGCTCTTAATGTGCTCTATGGCAATATACCACTCATGTCACAACAATACCAGAAGCTAAGAAGGAGGAAAAGCAAGATCAAATTTTTTGCAGATAAGAAGATTGGGGTTAAAAGAAAGAGACAGCTGATAAACCAACAGGGTGGATTTCTTCTGCCCCTCTTAAGCATCGCAATCCCTTTTATCTCCAACTTGGTTGCTTCTAGATAACTTTGGGGATGGAGTATGCAGAGAAGATGTTTTTAGTTCCACAGCATCAATTGGATAAACTAAAGATTGCTACCCCCTGCGAGTCTATTCAACAGGTTGTGGAGAATGATTTGGACATGACTATAAGAAGTATTTTGCACAGATCTGATTTGGACAATTATGAAAAGGCAAAACTGTACACAAATACTTTACAGTGATTTTTAACACTTGCTAGACAAGGGGACAGGGAAACCAACACATTAACATTAACCCTTCCACAGCCTGACCACATAGAAAAAGAAGACCCACCCGCGACGGTCGGTGTAAGTGTCCAGGATGTTTTAGATAACGTTGTGGATGACATTTTGAAGATTGTTCCACAGAGGAGTGTAAAAAAACGTTCGTTACATTTCAGATAAAATGTCTAAAACTAAAGATGTCACTTCTTGGGCTGAGTCGGGCGAGTTTGTGTTTAAAGGTAGAACAATCCCTGGTTCACACATGCTCGATTTAGTTAAAGGTGTCACGGCTCCACAAACGATTGCTGATGCACGGAGACCTGTTGGATGGAATGAGTTTCTGGAGGCTTTTGCTAATTTAAACATACCATACTCAATGGTACCAAATCAATATGTCAGACATGCAATTAACTCTTTCAAAACCAAATCGACACCGACTATAACCAGCTCATCTAAGAAGAGTAAAAAACAGAAAGTACACCCGAGTTCACCATCAACACATTCAAATTATTCAGATGGACATGTATTCATTTCACCCACTCTTAACCAGAGTCAGTGGTTAAGTTTTTAATCTCAGAGTTTTGTATGTTCTGTGTTCTCATGTTTTGATCTTGTTATTATCTGTATTGTTGAATGTGTTGTATGTTTAATAAAGAGTCAAAATAAGAAATTTCTGTTCTTTAGTTGTTTTATTGAAAATATTAAGCATTAGACATAAACATTTCACCTGTCTGAACACATTGAACACACTTGAAAACATTTTCATTACAATGAGATTGTTTTAGTTTTAGTTTTTTCACAAAAGCTGACACCTTTTTGTCATTTTTTTATTAAATCATTGGTATACAGCTTCAACACATAAGCATAATTATACCCCTTTGCCAGGTGGTAGACAAAGAACACACAATGCTGACCACAAGTCTCTGATGAAAAATCTTGGACTTGCACTGATGAATGCTGTACCACACTAGAATTGCGGTTTAGAAAGTTTTTGATAATCGGTGGAAAACGGGGGTAATCTGGTTTATTACCAAAGCTGTCGAAAAAACACCCCACACCATCCAAATTTATGTAGATTATATGTTCACCTGGGAGTCCTGAAGGATGTGTGTTGATTATAACCATTGATGGTAATTTTCTTAAAGGGTCTTTTGGTAGATAGTCACACGGGAGCACACCGAGAAAATGGATGTTGCATGAGATCTTATCCATGATAGTCGTAAGCTGGACAGTGTCCATTTTTACATATTGATAGTAATCAACCAGGATCTGTCGGCGATTTGACACTTCGATGATGCTGTCGAATATGGCATAAACAATTAAGTTGATCGTTTGGGGTAGCGGTTGTCTAAACTGAGCTTCTAGTCTAATTTTTCCAGACTTGATAAGCGATATGTGCTGACTGCACTCCTCATCTGGTGTGAAATTGAATGCATAGAGGGTATAGCCATGCAGAAAGTCCTCCCTATCAATAGATAGAGCCTGATTTTTAAGATGATTTCCAGAAGCCAACGCTAACTGGTAACATTCCCGCACTGCAGAACCACTTTCATATTCAGGCTGCAGAGGCTTCGCTGGGTGCTGTTGTCCATCCAGATAAATGGCCAAAAATTTTAGGTCATAGTTTTTAAATGCAAATGGGTTTTTATTATAGGATCCTGTAAATGCATCATTATCAGTCATCGCTAGAACAACAGATTTTGGTAGAGTTCCTAAGAATAAGTTTTCTTGATTGCAGACACTTGAGCCTGCCGGAATTGAGAAGTTTTTCAGGCACACTCTGTCGATGGGGTACTTGGCAGTTGTTGAGAGCAGTGCTTGTGCATGCCCCAATCTCACAGCTGGTGATACAGACACTTTTTTCACAAATAGTGAGGCTGACAGGATGTTTAGTTTATAGGCTATAGCGTTGCTCCACATCAAGCAGAATTCAACTTTACCTCTCGTCATGCAAATTTTAATGTGCACCCCATTAAGCATCAGTTTTTCTTGAAAGAAAATATCACTGTGAATGGGTGTGATTAGCTCAACCACATTACTGGCATTGGTAAAGGCCGCTCTCTTTGTCAGACCGCGATTACCCCCAGCGGGGTCTGCCACATCCATATGACCAGCCGTGTCTTTGTAAAAGAGCCCTGCAGAGAAAAGCATTTCAAGGGCATCTTTACCATAATTGGTAAGGCATTCTCTTATGCATCGATAAGGATGTGTGCTAGAACTCTGTGATATAAGACGGTCTCCAAGTGACACATCAACTTGTGAAAATATTGTTGTCCCTGCATAGTTAATAAGACCCACTGGGGCTCCATCTGCAGTATCTGTGCCATCAGCATTAGTGATTTTGATCCTAATCAAAAATCCTCTCCAGTCCCCGCGATAAAAAACTCCAAAGGTGATGAGTCCGATATCGCTGAAAATGGTGGTACTTCTATATAAGTATTTTTTCAATAGCAGTTTGAGTCAACAGCACTGTGAACAGATCCAGTTCGGTTTTTAAACACTCTTCTGACATGTTGTGTAGTAAAGCCGTGATCTAAAATATTGTTTTATCAGAGCTCTTTGGTCTTTTTGATGTAGCACGTTTTGTTGTCTCCTTGTGCTTGTGTTTTACGACTGACGCTTTCTTAGGTGTATGTTTTGTTTTCTTCTGCATTTGGCCATTCCTCCGCACCCCTGGTGGCCTAGATGCTCTTTTGCGAGCCATCACCATTAGCCCAGATCTGTCTTGAGTACTGTTGTTATTAAAAGGCTGTGATATTGTGTTGCTAACAATGTCACTTAGTATGTTTTTTGCAGCTGATTTAAGATGTGACTTGGCTATGCTAAATCCTCGGTTTAGCAATGGAATAGCCATTCTAAAAAGTCCTCTAAACATTCCCCCCAAACCAGCTCCATACATAACCTGCCCCTGGCATAGCCGGGGAGTCTTTTGCCAGCCTGATTGTGGTAATAGGTCACATAACGCATGGGGTCGGCATTGTGATTGTTGAAATATGCCATTTTTAAACAAATTGTTTCACAGGTTTAAAGTGTAGCTTAGCACACACCTTCCCGTAACTGAAACGTACGTCTTGATTTTGATCGTCTTTCACTTGTATGGTTATCTCGGTGATGGACGATTTATTAACTGAAACGTAATGAGGTCTGTCGTATCTAACACTAACAATCTTGTTATTCTCACTGTCTATATGTACACACCTTAGTAGTGGAACATGATCACCAACTGATTGATATTCTATAATATCTGTGTATATACAGGTGCATCTCAATAAATTAGAATGTCGTGGAAAAGTTCATTTATTTCAGTAATTCAACTCAAATTGTGAAACTCGTGTATTAAATAAATTCAACGCACACAGACTGAAGTAGTTTAAGTCTTTGGTTCTTTTAATTGTGATGATTTTGGCTCACATTTAACAAAAACCCACCAATTCACTATATCAAAAAATTAGAATATGGTGAAATGCCAATCAGCTAATCAACTCAAAACACCTGCAAAGGTTTCCTGAGCCTTCAAAATGGTCTCTCAGTTTGGTTCACTAGGCTACACAATCATGGGGAAGACTGCTGATCTGACAGTTGTCCAGAAGACAATCATTGACACCCTTCACAAGGAGGGTAAGCCACAAACATTAATTGCCAAAGATGCTGGCTGTTCACAGAGTGCTGTATCCAAGCATGTAAACAGAAAGTTGAGTGGAAGGAAAAAGTGTGGAAGAAAAAGATGCACAACCAACCGAGAGAACCGCAGCCTTATGAGAATTGTCAAGCAAAATCGATTAAAGAATTTGGGTGAACTTCACAAGGAATGGACTGAGGCTGGGGTCAAGGCATCAAGAGCCACCACACACAGACGTGTCAAGGAATTTGGCTACAGTTGTCGTATTCCTCTTGTTAAGCCACTCCTAAACCACAGACAACGTCAGAGGCGTCTTACCTGGGCTAAGGAGAAGAAGAACTGGACTGTTGCCCAGTGGTCCAAAGTCCTCTTTTCAGATGAGAGCAAGTTTTGTATTTCATTTGGAAATCAAGGTCCTAGAGTCCTGGAGGAAGGGTGGAGAAGCTCATAGCCCAAGTTGCTTGAAGTCCAATGTTAAGTTTCCACAGTCTGTGATGATTTGGGGTGCAATGTCATCTGCTGGTGTTGGTCCATTGTGTTTTTAGAAAACCAAAGTCACTGCACCCGTTTACCAAGAAATTTTGGAGCACTTCATGCTTCCTTCTGCTGACCAGCTTTTTAAAGATGCTGATTTCATTTTCCAGCAGGATTTGGCACCTGCCCACACTGCCAAAAGCACCAAAAGTTGGTTAAATGACCATGGTGTTGGTGTGCTTGACTGGCCAGCAAACTCACCAGACCTGAACCCCCACCTGAACTTCCATGCCACCTCAGCAGTGCCACAAACTTATCACCTCCATGCCATGCCGAATTGAGGCAGTAATTAAAGCAAAAGGAGACCCTACCAAGTATTGAGCACATACAGTAAATGAACATACTTTCCAGAAGGCCAACAATTCACTAAAAATGTTTTTTTATTGGTCTTATGATGTATTCTAATTTTTTGAGATAGTGAATTGGTGGGTTTTTGTTAAATGTGAGCCAAAATCATCACAATTAAAAGAACCAAAGACTTAAACTACTTCAGTCTGTGTGCATTGAATTTATTTAATACACGAGTTTCACAATTTGAGTTGAATTACTGAAATAAATGAACTTTTCCACGACATTCTAATTTATTGAGATGCACCTGTATACATGGTGTAGAACCCACCGTTTATGTTTGCTTGATAGGGCGCATAAGTCACAGGCTTGTACCCAACACTATGATTTTCATGAGTTTGGTTACCAGTTTCTATAGCAACTCCTGGTTTTAATCCTAAAATATTAGCCAACTTTCCATAAAATGTCAGTGACGTCTTCGGAGGGACTTTCAGAAACACTTTGTTTTTAAAATGGTCATAACCAAGACTCACCCGCGATGGCAGGTTTGCGTTGATCTCCCTGATCAAAAAAACGAGGTCATCATAATATCCAGTCTTTAACCTGTAAGGTACATTTTATATCTTTTGATTGCTGCTGATGAAAATCTCTATCTCTTTGCCTTTAACAGGATAGTCGGTGATGTGTTTCTCACTATCTGTCACCGTTGTTTCACCATAGTTGAGAATGAACTCATTATCTTCCTCATTAAATGTGTACCATGACACAGGATATTCAAATTTGATCAATCCAACTTGCCATTCTCCTTTTAGGTTTATTGTTCTTGCTAACCTGGTTCTATAACTAGATATGCGGTTTTCCGGATAAACAGATAACGAGGCGTTGCAGGGCAGCGTGACATAAAATCCACCCTCAGCCATGGTTGGTTTTTTACATGAATGTGTACCACCTATGTAGGTCTTTTGTTTTTATGGCTTCTGTACATCAACCAATTCTTTCTGGTCGATCCATGATGTGAATTTTGCAGGCCATCCGAGCCAGCGAACCAACACTAACGTTTTCCGGCCTTGTTTCTTCTTGTCTAAAATTTTTTCCACTTTAAATGTATTGTTTTTGTTCACTAATATTTTTTGTAATTCCTCCTCATAAAAAACGCCGTTGATGACATCGCCATCATAATCACACAATCTGTAGACAGGTGGGTCATGTGGGATGCACACTGTTATAGTGAAAAACTCCTGCGTATAGTTTTCCTCATACCCTTTTGTGAATAGGCCTCTTACTTTAGAAATTCTAACAATATCACCAACTTTATATTTAAATTTTGGGGTGACACCGCAACCCCCACTAGACCCATATAGATTATGAAACACCACAGATTCATTTTCTTTGTTCACATCAACCGGTCTCATCTTGATGCTTCTGTGATAGCTGACGTTGTATCCATCTGTGATGTCTTGAAGTATATCGATGTAGCGTTTGGAGTTTGTAGCTGTTAAATACCTCCACATCCTAACTTTTAAGGTTCTATTAAACCGCCCAACGACACAGGCTTTTAATTCTGTGGCGGGTGCAAAATGTGTGATGTTGTACTTTTTTGTCATGCTTTGAAAATGCTTGTTAAAAAACTCCTTTCCTTTGTCTGTCTGTAATTTGTGTGGCACACGTCCCTCTTTCAGTATAGATTCAAAAGCTTTAGTCACCTCGGCGCCACTCTTGTTTTTTAACACACGCGTCCATGCATATTTACTAAACAGATCTATGCACGTCAACAGAAAATGATTGTTGTCGTTTCCCTTGGCGTATTCAGACATATCAACTAGATCGGCCTGGAACTGCATATCAATACCATAGACAAAAACCCGATTCCTTTTGTATTTTAGAGGGGCAGTTCTGTGTAGTGTGTAAGCATCCTCACCGGCGAGCCAGGCCGAAACTTGTTTATCGGTTAAACGAACACCCGTTTCTTTTAAAACACCATCTTTTAAACGTTTTTTTACCTCCTAAAGAACCCGGGTTAGAAGGTGTGTAATAAATATTTTTCATTTCTTTGGACATATTGTCAGTACAGTATCCACAAAAGAATAACTCAGATGGTTTAAGTGTTTTGGGTTTTTATTTCAGTAAAATTGGCATCATAAAGCATCGAGGTACTGTAGAAATTTTATACACATCACAATGTTTTTCTCAAGAATGTAATCAACTAGTGTTTCAGTAATTTCACAAACATCAGTCTGGTCATTTCTTGACATTGTGATTACGCATAAATCAGTCACATACGTACACATACAGATTATGTCAGCAATTGTAATACAACTGCCACATTCAGTCACCAGGTCTAGTATTTTTCTGATAGTTGCACAAATTGGATCGCCTGCATGAATACACATACACACCATATCTGTCCACTCATTTGACATGCCTCTTACAACAGACATTTGCTTCTTGAGGTTTGTTAAACGTTTGGGATTAACACCACATTCGTTTACAGCAACAGGTACATCAACACAGTCATTAATGATTTTGTACATTAAGTCGGTCATCTCACATCTAATACGACATTTAAGTAGACACTTTGCCAGTCCTGTCGGACAGCATGTGTTCCCCATTTCAGTATCACACACAGGCAACTTGTGCGAAGCCTTTCCAGTTGTCCACGGCATCATAGACAATCTGTTTGCTGCTGACATCCACAATTTTCTCTCTGACTTCACGAAACTTTTCCACAATGTAAACTTCATTACGCAGTTCATACATAATAGTGTCCACCGTCCCCTGAATCCTCTGGGATCCTCAAACCACAACGGCTCAATGCTTGAGCTATGATGTGTTTAAATCCTGGTTTAACCAGATTACATGACAGTTCCTCAAGGTACGTGTCAAAGAAATAGGCGTCAGGTTCAAACAAGCAGGAATGTCTAATCTGATTCGGATGGTCCACCTCGCAGTCCAAACAGAGTTCTTTCAGCTTTTTATTGATGAGATGTTCCAGAAGGACCACGACAGTCACTTTTATGATTTTAAAGCCGTCAGAGCAGCTTCAAATGTCTGTGTCATCAATCCCAGCATAGGCCGCAGCTCTAGCTATTGCTCCAGCTTTGCCATACGGCGTTGTAAGGAAGGTCAGGTTGTGATACCCCAGATCCTTGCAAAAATGTATCCAACCAGTTCTTGTCACAAGTTTGTGGGTGTAGCTCCAGCGGTGTTGCATTGTCATCAGGCATCGGCGGTGCAGTCTCAGGAGTGTTGGTGTAGCAGTAGACAGTCATAGATTCTTGAGACATGGTGAACATATGTACCGAACTGCTGGCGTTTTTAATGGCTGTAATATGGGGGCGGACTTAAGAGACGGTCTTTGGGGTTGTTGACGCCCTGCTCAGGGTGAAACAATATTGTCTTTACAGAACTGTAGCGATCATACATGTCACACCATCTAAACATCTTGTCAATGCAGGTAAAAATGTCATCAAGCATATGAACATCTTTCCACTGAAACAAAAATTTCATGTCATAGTACATGTGATGCTCAGACTCAGGAATAGGCCATGCACTTTTGCGGAGCTTTGTCTTGTTGCAGCAAATATAAGGAGTCATGGCGTCCCACACATCGCCACAGTCATTAAAATCTCTCCAAACGTAATTGTAAAACATAAACCAGTCTTTGGCAGGGAAAATCAGGCAGGGTTCCTGTGATGTAAAATCATCTCCAATATCCACAGCATAGAGTTTCACAGTCCGCATCACCTTGTCAAACACATATCTTCCTACATGATTACCAGACAATGAGAAATCACGTTTCGCAAAATCCACATTTTCATGAAGAAACTTTGTCAAACTAACATTTTGTTTTTACCTTGGTGCAAAAATCAGTTCCTCTCGTTTCAACAGGTCCTCTTGTTGGTGAAATACACATCACTCTTCTAGGGGTTTTAGGAGTTCTTGGAGCAGCCATTGTAGCATACAGTTGCAGAGTGTCTTCTGTGTTTTAGCTACGGCATCTTAAACAATTATTTAAACGACAAATTCAGGATGTAGGTAGTGATGTAGGTGTGAAAAGCATACTAGAAAGGAACAATGGTGAGAGGTAAGACATCATTAACATTAACACACCATAAACAATCATTGACATCCAATGACTGGCCAATACACTCCAGGAAGAACATGTCCAAACATGTTCTTTAACATGTCTGGACTATCTACTACCTGACAATCAGGGGTGACAGGGGGTCATAAATTACGTTACACATACCTGTCAATCAAGGGTGACAGGTGGGTCATAAATCACATGTCATAAATCAATCAATCTGACATTGTGACACATAGTATAGGTTATAACTACTAACAAATTTATAAGGATTTGTAATTTTATATACATATTGTGAAGATGGTGTCAGTGCTATTGTGTTAATGCCTCACAACACTGCACATGGCACACTTGGGCATTTTTAGACATGTCTGTGAAGTGTGTTAAAGCAGTTTCTTAGGACACTGTTGTTGTTGTTTTTTCACCACAAGAGTAAGCAAGTCACCATAGGACAATTTTATAAACAGTCCCACAGTTTCTACCATGGGCACCTGTGTTTTTGATAGCACGGTTCACTCTATGCACCACTCTCTAGAGGGCAAAACAGATCCAAAGAGCTAAAGAACTCTTTGGAGAAATTTCATACTCTAACCTTCTCCACAGCAACCCTGTCACTCATAACCTTATTATCCCCAAAACAGGCGATTCCCAGAGTGCCTCCATCACAGTTCCCTGACTCCGTGTGGTTGATGTTATTACTTGAACAGGCACCTGTGAAGAACTCTCGCCTTGAAGCCAGGAGTCTGCAAAGGCAAAACAAGCGCCGATAGATCACTGTATCCGATCCCGAGTGCCAGTTCTGAAACAGCACAGCTCCTCCAAATGCACAGAGTGTTTCTTAGAGGTACTTATTTTGAAGCCAAATACATAGCAACCCATAAAACATCTTTAAGCAAGCTGTCGCCTCTTTAGAGAGGGATAATGCACTCTGTATTTCCTGGAAATGAAAATAAAGCCTGTCTGTGCAACCAAACTGAAAACTCATGATGTAATTCTCCAGCAAGCAGAATAAGAAAGGGCATAGTATATAACAGGAAGTCCCTGTTGTAACACTGCAAATGGTGGAAAGTCTTGGAATTATCATCCCCGCAAATGGCTGTCTGCGCTTTCTTGTATTTCAGTCTTTTGAGAAAGCTCTATATTTTTGCTGTTTTGACTTACCTTTATTTTACCTTGTTGGTATTAAAGGAATATTTTACAATGAAAATTCTATCAATATTTAACACATAAAATATGTTTTTTTTTATAAGTCCGGGGTCAGAGAAGTTCTAATTTCAGCATATAAGAAAGGGTATACAATTATTATTAATAACACATATTAACTCTTAACGCATTTATTGCTAAAACTGTGGAGGATATGGTTAGAAGCTGTGATACCCCCCCATTTAAGTGTCCCTTATTTTAAGACAGCAAAATTGGCAACCCTACATGTGACATTACAACAGCTGGACAGGTGGAAAAACATTTTCTGCAGAGTTGTCTTGCAGCCGAGTTCAGTTGAAAAATAAAAGTTTTCAGGGTGTACACGCTTATGTTTTCTCTTCAGAGGTACTTATTTTGATGCCAAATTCATACCACCATGCCAGCAACCCATAAAACATATTTAAGCAAGCTGTCCCCTCTTTAGAGAGGGATAATTCACTCTGTATTTCCTGGAAATGAAAATAAAGCCTGTCTGTGCAACCAAACTGAAAACTCATGATGTAATTCTGCAGCAAGCAGAATAAGAAAGGGCATAGTATATAACAGGAAGTCCCTGTTTCCACTCTGAAAATGGTGGAAAGTCTTGGAATTATCATACCAGAGAATGGCTCTCAGCGCTTTCTTGTATTTCAAGAAAGCTCTACATTTGTGCTGTTTTCACTTACATTTATTTTACATTGCTGGTATTAAAGGAATACTTTACAATGAAAATTCTAGCAATATTTACTCACTCTAATTTTGTCCTGTGGAACATAGCAGAACAGGAGAATTAAAAAAAAAATCTTTAAGCATATCTTTTTAAGTAACAGTTCACTGTGACGATGGCTGTTAAGTCCCAAAAATGTCAAATAAATAAAAAGGCAGTCGATCTAACATGTTAATTTACATAAATAATTTAACAATTTTACATAAATAAATAAATAAAAAAATAAAAAACTTTTATAAATTAATACAATAGACTCTATGCATCGTCACTTCCACGTTTTGCCTCAGGGGGTGCACTTACTTCCAGCACAGTGCCGGAAACATTGATTAAAGCTGTCGAGATGACTCGGGGGAAATTAATTTTCACTCGCGTTATTTACAGAAATTTCTGCGGATGACAATGGACAATATCCATCGCACATTCAGACACGAAGCTGCTGCTCCATCCAGTAAAAAGAAGGGGTTTAACAATGTGTATTTTAAGTTATTTCGAACACAATGAGGGTGAATATTCACAAGCCATATACCAGCACTGGCTTAGCAAGGTCCCTGTTTCCAGCTGTATTACACATGTAATTATTTTGATTCATTTTGCTAGATAAAGTATAGCCCTGTAATATTATAAGTTAATATACAGTAATAAGACAATTGATGATACTCCAAATTCACAGCAAATGCTGGAGTGAACAATCATATATTTCATAACATAGTGACTCTTCATTTAACCATACAATATGTCTAAATGGGATTGAGATCCGGGCTCTTCTCTGGCCATGGCAGAACACTGACATTCCTGCTTGCAGGAAATCACACACAGAATGAGCAGTATGGCTGGTGGCATTGTCATACTGGAGGGTCATGTCAGGATGAGCCTGCAGGAAGGGTACCACATGAGGGAGGAGGATGTCTTCCCTGTAATGCACAGCATTGAGATTACCTGCAAAGACAACAAGCTCAGTCCGATGATGCTGTGACACACCGCCCCAGACCATGACGGACCCTCCACCTCCAAATCGATCCCGCTCCAGAGTACAGGCCTCGGTGTAACGCTAATTCCTTCAACAATAAACGCAAGTCCGACCATCAGCCCTGGTGAGACAAAACCGTGACTCGTCAGTGAAGAGCACTTTTTGACAATCCTGTCTGGTCCAGCCAAGGTGGGTTTGTGCCCATAGGTGATGTTGTTTCCGGTGATGTCTGGTAAGAACCTGCCTTACAACAGGCCTACAAGCCCTCAGTCCAGCCTCTCTCAGCATATTGCGGACAGTCTGAGCACTGATGGAGGGATTGTGCACTCCTGGTGTAACTCAGGCAGTTGTTGTTGCCATCCTGTACCTGTCCCGCAGGTGTGATATTCGAATGTATTGATCCTGTGCATGTGTTGTTACACGTGGTCTGCCACTGCGAGGACGATCAGCTGTCCTTCCTGCCTCCCTGTAGCACTGTCTTAGGCGTCTCACAGTACGGACACTGTCATTTATTGCCCTGGTCACATCTGCAGTCCTCATGCCTCCATGCAGCATGCCTTAAGGCGGAATGTTCATGTCTGGCCCTTGGACAGGACGCGGAAGACCTAAGTGGCCTACCACCCACAGTGGTAGACACGATCACTCAGGCTAGGGCTCCCTCTATGAGACGCCTATATGCCTTGCAGTGGTGTCTGTTCGCTAAGTGGTGTTCTTCCCGACGCGAAGACCCCCAGAGATGTGTAGTCTGGTCAGTGCTTTCCTTCCTGCTGGAGAAGCTGGTGGGGCGGCTGTCCCCCCCACCTTGAGGGTGTACATGGCTGCTATGATGGCGCACCACAGTGCAGTTGACAGTAAGTATTTAGGGAAGCATGACCTGATCATCAGGTTCCTTAGAGGTGCAAGGAGGTTGAATCCTCCCAGACTCCTCTCATTCCCTCATGGGATCTCTCCGTGGTTCTGCGGGGAGCCCCCTTTGAGCCCTGGAGTCAGATGAGCTAAAGGCAGTCTTTTGAAGACTGCCCTCCTGACTAAGCTCACGTTGATCAAGAGGGTAGGGGACCTGCAGGCGTTCTCTATCAGTGACACACGCCTGGAGTTCAGTCCGGGATACTCTCACGTGGTCCTGAGACCCCGACCGAGCTATATGCCCAAGGTTCCCATGACCCTATTTAGGGATCAGGTGGTGAACATGCAAGCGAAGCTGCCCCAGGAGGAGGCAGTCCCAGCCTTTTTGTTGCTGTGTCCGGTGTGTGCTTTGCGCATCTACTTGGATCGCACGCAGAGCTTTAAAGGCTCAGAGCAGCTCTTTGTCTGCTTTGGAGGACAGTGGAATGGGAGCGCTGTCTCCAAACAGAGGGTCGCCCACTGGGTCGTTGACGCCATCACTTTGGCATACCACACCCAGGACATGCCGCCCCCCTTGGGGCTTCGGGCACACTCCACCAGGAGTCTCCTGGGCCCTGGCAAATGGCGCCTCTTTGGCAGACCTCGGTAGAGCAGCGGGCTGGGCAACACCCAATACCTTCGCAAGATTCCTCAATCTCTGTGTTGAGCCGGTTCATCCCGTGTGTTGTCAGGTACGAACAGGTAAGTTGGCGGGACAACTGGCCGGGTGTACCGCTTGCGTATAGCGCCTTTCTCCTCCTGGAGGGGGAGACATGCACTTTTACCCCCCAGCCATGTTCACGAGACCATGGACCCTGGATGTCCTTCCTCCTTAGCCCTGTGGCAGGCGAGTTTGCAGAGAAACTCGATGCCGGCCCAGTACGTGTGCTAGTAGGCCCTGTACTGGGGTAGGTGCTCCATATTCGCTGGTTACCTGTCTGTAACCCCGTGTGATGTATCTTCTGCGAGACGGTTTCTCCATTGGTTAACCCGTGTCTTCCTTGGGCAGAGTCCCCTCTGCCACTGGTTGCCGTGTTTGTACAGCTCCGTCCCCTCTGGGTAGGACCTACCATGGGGACTTCTCCACATGCGACACTGCCGACAAAACTCGGTAAGACCATGTGACATATTTCCACGCATTACCTCCCCTTTGGGCAGGGTGTGGTCTCCGCGGTGTCTTCCCCTTGGGAGTGACACTCCCCCGACGCGGACACTTATGGCCCCCATTCGATCGATTTCCACTCTTTTTTGGGGAGAAAAAAGAGGAGAAGAGGCCATGGCTGGGGTAGCCTGTCCCCATTTTTTGGGCAGTCGGCTTGTCCCCGAGGTGCAGGGGACCATACCATGCTCGTAGGAGTGTTGGGGGAGGTTACGTGTCGGCCAGATTCACTGGCTACGAGGCACGCAGTGGTCTGCCCATCTCGCACAGCCAGTCCACGTAACACAGTTCAGCTAGTTGTGGCATTTCGTATAGGGACCCCTTGTGTCACTACATCGACACAACGTCGAGTGAGTGACAGATAGGGAACATCCTGGTTACTTTCGCAACCTCCGTTCCCTGATGGAGGGAACAAGACATTGGGTCCCTCCTGCCACAACACTGAACTACCCGCTGAAATGACCGGAACCTTGTCTCGGCTCCTCAGCACAAAACCTGAATGAGTGGTTGTGAGCCAGCTCCTTTTATACCCGTATGTCCGGGGGAGTGGCATGCAAATTCCACTCGCCAATTCCCATTGGCCTTTTCTCAAAGATCAGAGGTGTTTGGGGCTCCCAAGGACGAACCCTAGTGTCACTACATCGACACAACCTCTCGTTCCCTCCATCAGGGAATGGAGATTATGAAAGTAACCAAGACATTGTCCTGTGAGCGCTCAGCGGCGCCTCTCGTGGGAGGAGACTGCTCAGCAGCTCTCAGTATTGCCCTGCTTGGTTTTAATTACACTATAATGTGTTTGTTTATGTATCATACAATACATATGGTATTGTATAGTGAGCGTTGTATCGTACGATACAATACGATACAATATTTTTTACACCCTAATATATTTATACTGCCGGCCAAAAGTTTGGAATAATGTACAGATTTTGCTCTTATGGAAAGAAATTGGTACTTTTATTGACCAAAGTGGCATTCAACTGATCACAATGTATAGTCGGGACATTAATAACGTGAACAATTACTATTACAATTTGAAAAAAAACGTAACTACTTAAACTACTTCAAAGAGTTCTCATCAAAAAATCCTCCATGTGCAGCAATGACAGCTTTGCAGATCCTTGGCATTCCAGCTGTCAGTTTATCCAGATACTCATGTGGCATTTCACCCCACGCTTCCTGTAGCACTTGCCATAGATGTGGTTGTCTTGTCGAGCACTTCTCACGCACCTTACAGTCTAGCTGATCCCACAAAAGCTCAATGGTGTTAAGATCCATAACACTCTTTTCCAATTATCTGTTGTCCAATGTCTGTGTTTCTTTGCCCACTCTAACTTTTATTTTTGTTTTTCTGTTTTAAAAGTGGCTTTTTCTTTGCAATTCTTCCCATAAGGCCTGCACCCCTAAGTCTTCTCTTTACTGTTGTACATGAAACTGGTGTTGAGCGGGTAGAATTCTGAAGCTGTCAGCTAAGGACATGTGAGGTATCTATTTCTCAAATTAGAGACGCTGATGTACTTATCCTCTTGTTTAGTTTTACATCTGGCCTTCCACATCTCTTTCTGTCCTTGTTAGAGCCAGTTGTCCTTTGTCTTTGAAGACTGTAGTGTACACTTTTGTATGAAATCTTCAATTTTTTGGCAATTTCAAGCATTGTATAGCCTTCATTCCTCAAAACAATGATTGACTGATGAGTTTCTAGAGAAAGCTGTTTCTTTTTTTGCCATTTATGACCTAATATTGACCTTAAGACATGCCAGTCTATTGCATAGTGTGGCAACTAAAAAAACAAACACAAAGACAATGTTAAGCTTCATTTAACGAACCAAATAGCTTTCAACTGTGTTTGATATAATAGCAAGTGATTTTCTAGTACCAAATTAGCAATTAGCATGATTACTCAAGGATAAGGTGTTGGAGTGATGTCTGCTGGAAATGGGGCCTGTCTAGATTTGATCAAAAATGACTTTTTTCAAATAATGATGGTGCTGTTTTTTACATCAGTAATGTCCTGACTATACTTTGTGATCAGTTGAATGCCACTTTGGCACATCACACACACACACACACATTTTTTTTATTATTATTTCCAGTTGCATTGCAATAATGTAAATTTGGGGGTTAAATATTTTTGTCAAGAAAATAAAGTCACTAAGCACAAAATCTTAATGATTCTAAAAACAGGTTTCATTTTCTTATGCCAAAATAAAATATCTTTTTTCCTAATTTTAATTTTGGCATGAAATGTGACCTGGACAAGATATTGTGTAATAATTAGAGATCACAAAATTGAAAGATATCATATGATTTTGCTCAAATGATTAAGTATGACTTTTATATGCATAGAGACCAGCCAATCAACAAACAGAATTTTAAATCGATACAATTTAGGTATCAAATTTTATTATGGTTAGGTTTTGGGATTTGGGTAAGAGGTTACACATTATGGTTAGGTTTGGGTTAGGGGTTAAACTTAGGAAAAATTGTAATAACATTGTTCATTAGTTTGTTTATTTTTCTCTATGTGAGAAAAAGACGTACATGTTTGTAGGAGACAATAATTTTTTACAATTTCGCCATCTCGTACTATTTTTACAACTTCAGAAAAACAGAGTTGGGCTTGGACATGTTTTCGTAAGATTTGTCCTATTTTATTTATTTATTTTTTCTGTAGCACTAGCATAGCACAGCCAACTCTTCACTTTGGCAGGATGTATGTTCACACACAGCCCTACACTCCTGTGTGTCATGTTTAAACAAGGACTCTGTACACAGGCAGGGTGGATTGGTTGGAGCAGGACCGGAGATGCAGCTCTGATCGGTGGTAAGGTCTCTGAGGAGAACCCATCTCATGGCCAATGAGCAGTTCATTTGGAGTTAATGTTCTGCAGCTGTGCTCTAAAGAACTCAAGCCAGACAAGAGATACACTGCTGTAACCAGTTTTACATCCATCTGTTCAACTCTGTTTCACATTCACCAGAGCCCGACTTTCACCATCACAACACACAGGTCTTATACTGCCTTCAAGTCGGTCTGGGAAATACTTACTTATGAGTTTGAAAGTCATAACTATTGCTGCCTTCAAGTGCACTTGGACAGATCCTGTGTCCGAGTTGACCAGTCCTTCTTCATGCATTCAAGTTGGGAAAAAAAGGAAAGTAAACAAATCAAATACATGATGAATGACAGAAAAAAACTCTGTAGTACAACGTTATTGAAATACAGCATTGAAATTGAAATAGCTTTGCAAAATCATTCACTACTGCAGAGTTGCTGTCCACATCTACGTACTTAGTAAACACTTAGATGTACGGTCGACATTCACAATTACAAATTAAACTGGAAGTGTGTAACTTTTTTGCTGTTAAAATACTTTCTCCTGTCCCATCGTATTATGCAGATGCAACCAAGTAAGCCCATTCATAGGTTAATTTCCTAGAAAGCTGTAAACACTGTGTCTCTGTGACGCTGTAAAAATCCCTCTGTTTAAGCGGCCCGTCCAACCTGAAACAACAACTTTGTCCCAACCAATGGTTGGACTATCTGCTTGTTCGATCAACAGCAGACTGGAGGCATATTCGGAAAGCTGTTTGAAAACAATGTTTATTTTTGCGATTCCTTTCTGTGGTAATGATAGTGCTAGTAATCCGTAGTGCTAGTGATACAGAAACTATAAAGTCTAGGAAATACTACTCGCTTAATCCAGGTAAATGCCCTGTTATTGGACACATTCATTCATAGATGAAATTAATCCTGGATAACTGTGCATAGTGAATTTCTACAATGGCATTGGTAAATGAAAACTACTATGTTTGAATAATGCAGCATCCACACCACTAGGTGTCAGTGTAAGCTAATGTAAATCACTTCGACATACAAGTTGTATTTCAAAAATCTTGCAAGAGAAATAAGCGACCTGGTTTTGAAAAAACAAGCCCTAAATAAGAAGCGTGAAATGTTAGCATCACATGACCAGCTGAATACTTCTCGCTTAATCTCAGTAACTGCCCTGTTATTGAACACTTTCATTCATAGATTAAATGAATCCTGGATAATGGTGCATACTGAATTTCTACAATGGCATTGGTAAATGAAAACTACTGTGTTTGAATAATCAGAATCAGAATCAGAATGAGCTTTATTGCCAAGTATGCTTACACATACAAGGAATTTGTCTTGGTGACAGGAGCTTCCAGTACACAACAATACAAAAACAGCAACATGATGTTTAAAAAATAATTAAAATTGAATAAAAAAAATAGATAAATATTGAAAAGAAAAAAGTATATATAGAATACACAATAGACAATATATATATATATATATATACACACACACACACACACACACACACACACATACACACACACACACACACACATACATACATACATACATATATATATATATATATATATATATATATATATATATATATATATACGTACATACATACACACAGACACACATACACACACACATATATATATATACATACATACATACATACACACACACACATACACATACGTAGTGCAAATCTAAATACAAATCGGTTATGTACAGTGCAAGGGAATGTAATGGCAGAAGAGGTATGATGTGTTGGATAATATAAAAAGACTAAGCTGTGTATTGCACATTCATTATTCTCAAAGGGGCAGTTTTAACTGTTCATGAGATGGATAGCCTGGGGGAAAAAAACGGTTCTTGTTCCTGACGGTTCTGGTGCTCAGAGCTCTGAAGCGTCAGCCAAAAGGCAACAGTTCAGTGCTGCAGTAATGCAGCATCCACACCACTAGGTGTCAGTGTAAGCTAATGTAAGTCATTTAGACATACTTCAAAAAATTACTGAGTGCACCTTTAACGGTTGCAACACGCTGAGCAGACTGTCAGTCATTCCTTTTTTTAAATCAGTGTGGCACTAAGAGGTTGCGCTACAAATAATCTTTTGTCATTTTGACAGAATGGGAAGATTAAGTAACTGAAATCATGGACTACCTGACAAGTATGAGTTCAGAGAAACAGATAAGTTCTATTTACTAATTTTATCACGAAAACATTCGATTTGTGAAGTCAAAAGTTTAAATCATTCTATAACAAACTTAAAATCAACATCTGTGCCAAGAGTTTGTGCCAAGCACTGTGTGGATTTTTATTTTTTTCTCGCAATGTGATCTGCATCTGGCGATCGTGTGATCTTGTCTGACGATTTATGAATATTATTCCATTAATTATTTCATTGGATACAGGGGTGTCAATTGCGTATGGCAGGGTATGGCAGCTGCCATACCTTGGCTGCCTGGTCAATACAAATGTAATTTTAATTACAGGATTAACAGAGTTTTAAATGATTTTGTATCACAAATAAATTCTAACTGACTCCAATTCCGCGGTTACATGCGGAAGTCTGCGCATGCTGTAGAGAACACTCCTATCTCATGGTGAGCTGCGCGCTCATTTAAATGCACTTTAAAATACCCCACTTGACATGAAATGATATAAAGACACAGCCGTTAATGTATTACGAGTGTAAAAACATAACTAATATCTTCGCCGTCTTGATGCGATATTAATGTAAATACAGCTATTATGTATTACGTGATGCAGACAGGACAAAAATAAAAAAAAAATCTTAAAATACATATAGCTGTTATAAGCATGTTGTTAAAATTTATCAAGCATCAATTGGCTATTGACAAAAAAAAAAAAAAAAAAAAAAAAAAAAGAGAGAGAGAATCACTCACCATCCTTGGCTGGTTAACTTTAGTAGCATTTCAATGACAGGTCTGCAATAAATCCAAAGGGGCCAATAAATAAATTTAAATAAATTTAAATTAATGGATTAATTGATTGCTTTTCAAATGAAAAGAAATTAATCATCAGAAGGTAAGACTTTATTGTTATATTTTTGTTCATTCTTATAACAGCAACTTTCTAATTTGCTGGGTTATAGACAAAGCTATGTGATTTATCTTTAGACGTGTGTAGTCGTATTTTAAGGCTGGTGCTGTTACATTTTTGTTGTTTTTCTCTCTACTATCTACCTATGCTTGCATTTCAGTTTGTTGAATGGCTTCAGAATGTACAGTACAAGTAGACTATTTATTTGAATGAGTCATATGACGCTGCTTTTCATGGAGTATTTAATGTGTAATTAGGCACTTCAATGTGAAATCTGAGGATGGCTGCTGCAGCATGTATTGATATTGTCAGGAATTAATTAAAATATTTGGGACTTGATTTGATGCTGTCACGTGATGAAGTAAGATTGGATGATGCCATCAGAACTTGCCATACTTGGCTTTTGGTGAATTGATGCCACTGATTGGATAACACACCAAATAGTCCTGTTTTCGCGTGTGCGATTTAAAATGTCATTTTTTCACCTTTTATCACCTCTAATCTCTACATCATGTACTGTAGGCATGTTTCAAAAGTAGAGAAATGCTGTTGACTAGACAATAGTTTTCTGTCTGTCAAAATGTCATTATAAAATGTAAATATAATTCGGGCAGTAAGTGTGCGAGGACTATTTTTTTAGACTCAGCACCTTACAAACATTATTCTTGTTTGTGTTCTTTTTTTTTTTTTTTTTTTTTTTTGTTTACTTGGTTCTGCAGCAAAAAAAAAAAAAAAAAACATGAAAAATTTCTAACAAGAATGGACATTTCTCACTACTGAACCAATGTGTTTGGTAACACTTTACATTTAGGTTGTATTCATTAACATTATGTAACTACATGAACTAACAGTGAACAACACTTTTAAGTCATTTTACTGCTGGACTGCTATCTGTAGATAGAAGCTTTTTGCTGACAAAATAATTCTGGCCCACATGCCGCGAAGAACTTCTCCATTTGTTCCGCTTGTTGATGAAGTTGAATAGCCCTGCTGTACGTGGTCAACTCTGCACTCCAGTGTGTTCATATTGACTGATCTCGAATGAGTTTTGAGAAATTAAGCAGAAAAAGATGTTGGCGTCAAAGTAGATGAAGCACTGGGTCACACCCCCTGTGACGTGGACCGGTTGCAGTAAGAATGTATTTTACATTATTTTTCTTCGATTTTGCTATAAGTTTATTGCCACATTTAAGGTGCGTCCCAATTTGCAAATTTCTGCACTATTCTATGTCATTTAGTAGTGTAAGCAGTGCGAGTAGAATGTTAACATTGAAAATGCATCAAAAAGAAGTGTACGAGGAGAATGCAGATGATGCACTTCTTTAACTGTCAAACCAGAATGTGGAATGTTGCCCTTACAAAAAATCTAAACTAGCTTCAAACTTGTCGCAAATTTGCAACTCGTTATTTTCACATGCAAATGAGCTTGTGTTTCACTGCAGAAGTTTGCAGCTCTTCACCGGTAGTGGTGAACCTCCGGCAAACCTTTGGCAACAATGGTCAATTTGCTGCAAGTGTGCCGCAGAGCTCATTGGATGTGAAAATTATCTGTGGTGAGTTTGCGGCAAATTTGCAGTGAGCTCTCATTTTTTGTAAGAGTGGTCACATTATGCAGTCAGCGCTCGCGGCTTGCCATATGTAGCGGAAGGTTACCTGGCTGCTTTGCTGGTCTGACAAAAGATTTTTAAATAATATAGATATATAAGAGAATATAGAATCTAGTGAAACTAAAGTGAAGACAGTTCCTTACAAATGTGAGTTGAATGCTTTCCCAGATAGCAAACCAACATAGAATCAACGTAGAATCGATGTCTCTCGCGGCAATGAAACAGTGTTAGTCTATGACGTTGATTCCGCATCTTTTTGCTCATTGAAGTCACATTGAATCTACGTCGTTCACTCCATTGAAAACGTACATAAAAACGATCTAATTGGTTTGCTTACCTGATGTTGAAATGATGTTGATTTCAGTTGGATGAAATGATGTCATAGAATCAACATATTTTCTACTTTTGTTTTTAAAATCCCAAACACTTAAAAATGAATAAATCAGCCTATATATGTACTCTTTATTAAACACACAGCACATTCAGATACTCATTGTTTTATTCATACAAAATATACGCTGCCGTTCAAAAGTTTGGGGTCACTTGACTGAAATGTTTCTCATGATCTTAAAAACATTTTGATTTGAAGGTGTATGCTTAAATGTTTGAAATTAGTTTTGTAGACAAAAATATAATTGTGCCAACATATTAATTTATTTCATGACAAAACAAAAATTGTATTAAATTATCATTTTTTTTTTTTTTTAAATGGATGAAGAAAATGATAATAAAGAAAAGCAGCTAATAAGTGCCCAGTATTGATGGGAACTCCTTCAATACTGTTTAAAAAGCATCCCAGGGTGATACCTCAAGAAGTTTGTTGAGAAAATGTCAAGAGTACATGTCTGCAGATTCTAGGCAAAGGGTGACTACTTTGAAGATGCTAAAATATAACACAGTTTTGATTTATTTTGGAATTGTTTGTCACAACACAATTCCTATATTTCCATTTCTGTTCTTCCATAGTTTTGAAGACTTTACTATTATTCTAAAATGTGAAAAATAATAATAATAAAGAACGAGTAAATGACCCTAAACTTTTCACTGGTAGTGTACATTTACAAATACATAATTCTTAACTTTTTCTACAGTATATAAATGTTAATACTTAACAGCCAATTACAGAAAAATGCATGTTGCATTCACAAATGGATGTCTAATAACAAATTACAGGCTAATTTAAAGGTAGTGTCAATTTTACAGATTTTAAGTTAGTTCATCAATAAAATTAAAATGCTGTCATCATATACACACTCTCATGTTGTTCTGAACCTTAGACATTTTTAATCTGTGTGTAGGGCTTTACTGGTTGTTTAGATCAGTGTTACTATCAGAAATAATTAATGATTATTTTTTTTTATTTATTAATTAATATTTAAATTAAATAATAGAATCTGACTCATTAAAACCTCATATGGGGCTCCAGTAAATGAGTGGTTTAGGAGTGGGTTTGGTTATTAGCAATAATTAATAATTATCAAAGATAATTATTAATTATTAAAATCAATAGAACATTGATGAGAATCAATGTTAGCTTTTTTAATCCTTTAAATCAACAATTATCAAATATAATCACTAATCATTAACATCGATGAAACATTCATTAAAATTAACACTAGCTTACTGATCCTTCAAAATCAACAATCATCAAAGATAATTATCAATTATCAAAAATCAATAGAATATTAATAAGGATTAATATTGACAGGGCACCACCCTGGAATCAGTGACTAATAACCAGATAGTAAAACAGTCTCAGTATTAGATTGTTTTCTTAGGAAAATTGACAGCCGAAGAATATCGATTTTCGGGAAAAAAAAAAACAATGAATGAAGGCTTGAATCCGAGCACTGACATCCCGTCAGCATGACACAGGCGTATGCAAAACAAACCAAAACACTTCTCTTTGTAATATAACAAAGTTTATTTATGCAGTAATATCAATTAATAATTAATACAATGCAGTCAATAAACTTCCAACTTCCAACTACAAACTAAACAGTGATATGATTAGATATGGAAACAAAAATAATCCTATAACACATGATGGTGTGTGTGTGTGAGAGAGAGAGAGAGAGAGAGAGAGAGAGTGAGAGTGTGTGTGTGTGAGGGACGTGCACAAAATGGCAGACGTCACTCTCGTGGAGAGTATGTCACGTGAGACTTCCGGCCAGAGAATATGGTTGCGAATGTGGGCGGAGAGAAACCAGTCAATGGCGTCTACCAGTTTACCACATGTATCCGCTTGTACGATAGCTTAGGGACAAAGCTGAGCTTTATCACGAAGCTATCTACTAGCCAAAAATGTGTGCAAGAATGTTTGTGAGGGGTCGCGTGTGTGTGGTTAGTACGAGAGAGAGAGAGAGAATAAAGTGACGGCCCCAAAGCCGATTTCGCCATCGTGGGAGAGAAAGCAGCTGTTAGTTTATCACTCAGAGACGTGGTGGACGGCTCGTAAACTGTCCCACGGTCTTTGATTCTTTAATGGATAAACTCAATGTGCCGGTCCCACCCGCGATGGCGGAAATGCACAACAGTCCAATGTGGTTGGACTACAACACAGCAGATCTCATTCGTGATAATTAATACCTTGAGTATTAGCCGCAATTAGCGGACTCGGCGGTCCGTAAACTGTACAAGCAATAACCTTGATACACAAGAATAACACACTATAATATTCTATCTCTGCCCAGATGTTAACCTCTTACTTGAATCGCATGAGGATACAGCTAGAATATGTGTGTTCATCCGTACTTTAACTCCGACTCGGATCCTTGAGGCTCAGGTGTTGACGGGAGGCCGTTTCCTCGCTCTGTCGGCGGGTGGTACGGCTGCTGATTCTCGGCGGGCTGGCAGAGAAATCAGCGACGTCGACTTGATTGAAGATGGAAGATAAATCTTTTATCTCTTCACTTCTGCAGGCAAACAGATGAAGATGCGGATTGCTCGGCGGTCTCCTTCGGATCCGTTAGAGTGTTCGGTAGAACACAGAGTAATCTCAACTCGTCCAGCGAGATGGAGATTGTATGGCCACAGTTTCAAGTCAGATGTTACTTCCTTGTGCCACGAGGCTACACCTGAGAGCAGCGATGAGCTGCATCTACACACGGCGAGCAAAGTTGCTAGAAGCAAATCCCGGAAGCATTTCAGAGGTATTTCTACTCCCGATGACGTCATGGTTGAGGGGCATTCTGTTGTGTGCCTCATCCAATAGGAGTTGAGAGTTTGATCCTTTAGTGAGCAAATCTTCATTGGATTTGTAGTCTGTTTTGGACTCCCTTTGTTTGATTTTGGCGGGGTTTTTATCAGGCCTGCCTTTGTCTTCTGTCTGAATACATGAGGCCCAACATGTGGAACAAAGTAGAACATTAGGCACAACATTAGGGACTGACATTATCAGTCCCCATTTTCTTTCATTGCATCATTCTTTTCTGTAAAAGTGAGTGGTTGACTGAAATTCAATATTGCAATATCTTCTTTTGTGTTTCACAAAAGAATAACATACAGGTTTGAAACATACACCCTTAAGAGGACAGAGAGGGAGGAACATGCCAACGCGAATTCGTCACACGAGAGACATGTACACAGCGCTCTCATGAATGCATATACTTCTGCAGACCAAAAGCGATGGATTAGAGTTAAAAAGTACTTAAATATTGATCTTTTTCACAACAAAAGCGATTGCTTTAAAAGACATTAATTTAACTGCTGGAGTCGTATGGGTGAAGATTATGCTGATTGCCTGTGATTTTTGAAGCTTCAAAAGTCTGATCAACATCCATTTGCATTATAAGGACCTACTGAGCTGTGATATTTTTCTATTTGTTTTTTTTTTTTCAAATGTGTTCTGCTGAAGAAAGTCATACACACCTGGGATATCATGAGTGTGAGTAAATAATGAGAGAATTTTCATTTTTGGGAGAACTTTCCCTTTAAATTAAGAAAACCCTTTGTGACAATATGCTTACAATTATATCAAAAGGTTTTCTTAAAGGGATAGTTCACCCAAAAAAATGTAATTCTCTCATCATTTACTCACTCTCATGTAATCCCAGATATGTATGACTTTCCTTTATCTGAAAAACACAAAGGAAGATTTTTAGAAGAATATTTCAGCTCTGTATGTCCATACAATGCAAGTGAATTGTGACCAAAACTTTGAAGCTCCAAAACCAATCCAGTTTTGGGTGAGAACAGACCAAAATATAACTCCTTTTTCATTATAAATCACAGCAGCCTCCTTGGCGATCATGATTTCAAGTTCGATTACACTTCCTAGTGCCATCTAGTACTCTGTGCATGCATTAAGCACTAGGAAGTGTAATTGAGCTAGAAATCATTATCGTGCCTAGAGACTGCAGTGGCAAGATGTACAGTGAAAAAGGAGTTACATTTTGATCCGTTCTCACCCAAAGCAGACTGGATCACTTCAGAAGACATTGATTAAACTACTGGAGTTGAATGGATTACTTTCATGCTGCCTTTATCTGCTTTTTGGCGCTTCAAATGTCTGGCCACCATACAATGGCCACACTTGCATTGTATGGACCTACAGAGCTGAGATATTCTCCTAAATTAATATTGTTTGTGTTCTGCAAAAAAAAAAAAAAAGAAAGTCATACACATCTGGAATGGAATGAGGGTGAGAAAATGATGAGAGAATTTTCATTTTTGGGTGAAATATCCCTTTAACATAAGGGATTCTCTGCAACAGGATCATCTAATTTTGAAAAGAACTAGCAAGTAGACAGCCATCCATATAAAAGCAGAAAAAAAGTCTTGTGTTGCAGGTAGGACTGGAATAGATGTCTGTCCAGGTTGACTTGTTAAGGCCAACATCTGTAAGTTCTCGGTCTTCAACTGGGGCTCACAGAAAAACAGAAGACCTGCAATAAAAAACAAAGCAATTCAAATATTCCCATATGACCCATTTCAGTATCAAATCTTATCTGGTCACAGGAGTATTCCCAATACTATAACAACTCTTATGATGCCTTTAAAAAATAGGCTACATGCTGCAAAATTGTCAATAAAAGTATGATGAAAAAATGTAAATGTTTAAAAAATTGTATATGTTAGAAAATATAAATTAATTTGTTTTCATACATTTATTTATGAGTTATTTGTATGTTCTTGCCCTTTTAAGGGTTAATGATCAGCAGGCATACAAATATTTTATAAGTACTTTTTTCTGGAGTAATTAATGTGCATCAGTAAGTGTACAGGCAGCATTTATTTCCATTGATATCTGTTTTTTTTTTTTTTTTTTTTTTTTTTTTTTTTTTTTTTTTTGGTTTGCACCATGTAAGCTTGCAAAGGTGGAAAATTGTAATCAATGATGAGAAAGCCAGTGCTGTGATGTGGCTCTGTTGAGGAGTTCCTCACTAAAGGTTAAAGAAAAGGCATCAATCACAGTGAAACTGCATTTCAGCAGTGGGTCATTCCATAATAAACAACTCTTATTAATGTAAATTCTAGAACTAGATAAAAAAGTTTGCCAAGAAAAACTTTGATGTTGGCTTGAGAAAGCTTAGCCTGAAAGTTTGAAGTAGTTTAAAAGCTTGACATTTGAAGGTTTTAAGTTTGAAGTAGTTACAAGTTTTAGTAGTTTTAAAAGTTCAAAGTTTAAAGATTATAAGACCATTCAGTCTATCAGATAGATATATTTGTTACTTGGTTGCTAGTGTAACCTCATCTGGTTGCTAGGCAGTTACAAAGGTGATACTCAGAAGGCTTCTTGTTACCCTGAGTCCAATGAACGAAACCAGAAGTCTCTATGATGTTCTGGTGCAGAGATATATGATTTGTTACTTGGTTGCCAGGGTAACCCCATCTGGTTGCTTGGCAGTTACTGAGGTGATACTTAACATGGCTCCTTGCCATCCTGAGGGAAATAAGTCAACCTGGAAGTCTCTACAATGTTCTGGTGCAGAGATATGTGATTTGTTACTTGGTTGCTAGGGTAACCCTATCTGGTTGCTAGGCAGTTACCAAGGTGATACTTAACAAGGCTCCTTGCCATCCTGAGTGAAATAAGTCAACCCTGAAATCTCTACGATGTTATGGTGCAGAGATATGTGATTTGTTACTTGGTTGCTAGGGTAACCCCATCTGGTTGCTATGCAATTACCAGGGTGATACTTATCAAGCCTCCTTTCGATCCTGAGTGAAATAAGTCAACCCGGAAGTCTCTACAATGTTCTGGTGCAGAGATACTTGATTTGTTACTTGGTTGCTAGGGTAGCCCCATCTGGTTGCTATGCAGTTACCAGGGTGATACTTATCAAGGCTCCTTGCCATACTGAGTGAAATAATTCAACCCGGAAATCTCTACGATGTTCTGGGGCAGAGAAATGTGATTTGTTACTTGGTTGCTAGGGTAACCCCATCTGGTTGCTAGGCAGTTACCAAGGTGATAATTAACATGGCTCCTTGCCATTCTGAGTGAAATTAGTCAACCCGGAAGTCTCTACGATGTTCTGGTGCAGATAAATGTGATTTGTGACTTGGTTGCTAGGGTAACCCCACCTGGTTGCTAAGCAGTTACCAGGGTGATACTTAACATAGCTCCTTGCCATCCTGAGTGAAATAAGTCAACCAGAAAGTCTCCACGATGTTCTGCTGCAGAGATATGTGATTTGTTACTTGGTTGCTAGGGTAAGTCCATGTGATTGCTAGGCAGTTGCCAGTGTGATACCAAGAAGGCTGCTTGCTGTTCTGAGTCATACAAGCCAACAATGAAGTCTCTATGACATTCTTATCCTGAGATCTAAGTGATTTTAAATGGAAGTCAATGGTGTTTGGTTGCTAGGGCGTGGCTAAGCAGTTTCCATGATGATACTTGAAGACTGATTGCTCACTCAATTCAAACTAGCCAACTCTCATGTCTGTAGGACATTCTGATCAGGAGATATCCATCTAAGCCATTTTGAATGGCAGTCAATGGGTTTTGGTTGCTAGGGTGCACTGAATGGTTGCTAGGTTGTATGCAGTTGCTAGGCTGTTAAAGTGATAGAGTGAAAGAATAAAAAGAGTGATGTAAAGATATAAAAAGAAAGTGATGGAGTGATAGGAAGTAGATTGAATACTCTAAAGGAGTTATTACAGGGAAAAGTTTTCACACCTTGAATGGGAGTCATTTACAATCTGTCCTGTTCGGAAGTCCGATACGGGAATACCAGAAGTCCGATCAGTTAGAAAAGATAGAGCAATCCGAGTCAGACCAGTCTGAAGGTCTGTGCCGAGTTTGGTGCATGTAGCTTAAAAGCTCTAGCAGGAGTTAGAGTCAGAAATTTTCGTTTCGGAAGAATAATACGTTTAAATAGAATATCAGTATGTTGGCTTTCTCAAGCCAACATAATTATAAAGAAATAATAACTGAAAAGTAACAATGTAAAAAATAGATTGAAAAGTTTGTGGACAAACTTTAGGTTGGCTTGTGAAAGCCTAGCCTGAAAGTTTGAAGTAGTTATAAAAGCTTGAAGTTTAAAGGTTTTAAGGTAGAAGTAGTTATAAGTTTAAGTAGTAGTTTTAAAAGTTCAAAGTTTAAAGATTATAAGACCATTCAGTCTATCAGATAGACAATTAGATAGATAGATAATTTGGTTGCTAGGCAGTTACCAAGGTAATACTCAAAAGGCAGCTTGCTACCCTGAGTCTAATGAAAGCAACCCGAAGTCTCTATGATGCTCTGGTGCAGAAATATGTGATTTGTTACTTGGTTGCTAGGGTAACCCCATCTGGTTGATAGGCATTTACCTTGGTTATACTTAACATGGCTCCTTGCCATCCTGAGTGAAATAAGTCAACCCGGAAGTCTCTACGATGTTCTGGTGCAGAGATATGTTATTTGATACTTGGTTGCTAGGATAACCCCATCTGGTTTTTAGGCAGTTACCAAGGTGATACTCAAAAGGCGTCTTGCTACCCTGAGTCCAATGAACGAAACCAGAAGTCTCTATGATGTTCTGGTGCAGAGATATGTGATATGTTACTTGGTTGCTAGGGTAACCCCATCTGGTTGCTAGGCAGTTACCAAGGTGATACTCAAAAGGCAGCTTGCTACCCTTATTAAAATGAAAGCAACCCAAAGTATCTATGATGTTCTGGTGCAGAAATATGTGATTTGTTACTTGGTTGCTAGGGTAACCCCATCTGGTTGCTAGGCAGTTACCAAGGTGATACTTAATATGGCTACTTGCTATCCTGAGTGAAAAAAGTCAACCCGGAAGTCTCTATGATTTTCTGGTGCAGAGAAATGCGATTTGTTACTTGGTTGCTAGAGTAACCCCATCTGGTTGCTAGGAAGTAACCAAGGTGAAACTTAACAAGGCTTCTTGCTATCCTGAGTAAAATAAGTCAACCCGGAAGTCTCTACGATGTTCTGGTACAGAGATATGTGATTTGTTACTTGGTTGCTAAGGTAACCCCATCTGGTTGCTAGGCAGTTACCAAGGTCTCTACGACATTCTGATCCTGAGATACCCATCTTAGTGATTTTGAATGGAAGTCAATGGTGTTTGGTTGCTAGGGTGCTCTAAATGGTTGCTAGGGTGTGGCTAAGTAGTATCCATGATGATACTTGAAGACTGATTGCTCACCCAATTCAAACAAGCCAACTCTCATGTCTGTAGGACATTCTGATCAGGAGATAACCATCTAAGCCTTTTTGAATGGCAGTCAATTGGTTTTGGTTGCTAGGGTGCACTAAATGGTTGCTAGGTTGTATGCAGTTGCTAGGGTGTTAAAGTGATAGAGTGAAAGAAAGAATAAAAAGAGTGATGTAAAGATATAAAAAGAAAGTGATGGAGTGATAGATAGAAAGTATGAGTGGTGGAGTTATGATGTAGCTTGAATCCTCTAAAGGAGTTATCACAGGAAAAAGTTTTCATACCTTGAATGGAAGTCAAAGAGACATGAGGCCTATTCAGAAGTCCAATACTGGAACACCGTAATTCCGATCAGTTAAAAAAGATATAGCACACTATTCGGGATTAGTCTGAAGGTCTGTTCCGAGTTTGGTGCATGTAGCTTAAAAGCTCTAGGAGGAATTAGAGTCGGAAATTTTAGTCTCAGAATAATAATAATAAGTTTAAATAGGATTTCAGTAGGTTGGCTTTCTCAAACCAACCTAACTATTATTGTCTAAAACTATTAACTTCTGAAGCTGGAAGCAAATGAAAAGGGGGTGAAGCACTGGACGTCTCTCTGAAATGGATAATAAATACGTACATTAGTGACATTAACAGTATTATTAACAGTCCCACTACTAATAACAATCATAAAATCATCATATTTAATCATTTAGGTAAAACACAAAAGACACCAACAGTTTCCCAGCACAATTTATAGGTACAGCAGATGACAGTGAATTTAAATGTAGGTTGAATTGTTGTGAGACATACTGTACAATTGTAATATTATAAAGATAACGTGAGACGTCTACCTTTGCCATGCTTATTTGGACCTCTGTGAACATTAGTGCAGAAAATACCACAAGGTTTGTCCCTAAAATTAAAACACAGTCTTTGATAAAGTAATGACAGTTTTTACGTCTGTTCACCTTGTGTATTATTGACTCAGTATGGCGCACGGCACCACTGCAGGCATCATTGGACATTCACGAGCGGAAGACAGATAAATGAATGAACTAAAGTTAAAGTTTAGAAAATATGAGTGAAACTGGTAAATATGAGTCCAACATGGTGAATTATCTAAATGTACCTCAGTTACTGGTTGCCTCACCGAAAACTGGGCAGTGTGCAAATAGGGCATTTAATTACAAAATTACCAAGCGGGAATGTTTTTAAAACATTGAAGGATAAAACAATTAAAATCTAAAGTGACATTCAATGATAGACTGACAAAACATTGGGTAAAATGATGAATAAAAGTAAATTTATGCTTACCTTTTTCTAGCGATGCATCCACTGACAGTTGGCCCGGTGTAGATTCAAAAACGCGTATGCGCAGAACTCCGATTTCTCTAACCAAGTCAGTCGGCGGTACATGTTGATGAATCAGCCTTATTCTGACGTTGAATATATGTTATATTTTTGAACTAACAACGTTCTGATGTATTGACCAAATAGTGAATGTTGATTCAAAATTGAAAATTGATTGATGACTGATCCCGACCATTACAACTAAAAATAGACGTTAAATCTATATGAATCCCAAGGTTGAGACATGGAAATAAATAGAATAATATTAGTGTAGATGCCATTCAGTTTTATGTAGAGTTGTAGATCATGATAGATGTTTCTGGTTCTGGCAGACCTAACTAAAACAGCCTAATTGTGAGTTAGGGAGACTATTCCATAGTTTAGGAGCCAAGTATGAAAAGAATCTACCAACTTTTGTGGATTTTGATATTCTTGGAATTATTAACAAGCCAGAATTTTGTGATCGTAATGAACGTGATAGAATATAGCGTGTCAGAATGTCACTAAAGTACTGTGGAGCTAGACCATTCAAAGCTTTGTATGTAATTAACAGAATTTTAAAATTAATATGAAATTTAACAGGTAGCCAATGTAACAACAATAAAATTGGGCTAATATGATAATATTTCTTGGTTCTAGTCAGCACTCTGGCAGCTGCATTTTGAACCACTTGCTGGACATCCTCCCAGTAATGCATTACAATAATCTAGTCTTGAGGTCATGAACGCATTAATTAGTTTTTCGGCATCAGCAACAGAGAGCATGTGTACTAATTTAGCAATATTTCTCAGGTGGAAGAATGCTGTTCTACAAACATTGGAAATTTGATTTTCAAAGGACAGATTGGTATAAAATATAACACCTTCTTTGCAGAAGAAGACAACGTAACAGTACATCCATCGAGAGTCAAATTATATTTTAGCGGCTTATTTTTAGGGGTTTTTGGTCCAATCATTAGTACCTCTGTTTTGTCGGAATTGAGTAGAAGGAAATTTCTGGCCATCCAATCTTTGATTTCATTGATACACTCTGCTAATTTGGAGAATTGTGATTTTCATTGGGTTTAGAAGAAATATAAAGTTGGGTATTGTTGACATAACAGTGTAAATTTATACATGCTTCCCCTGGGAGATTTTATCAGGAATCATGGAATAAGGAGAAAAACAGAGGTCCAAAAACTGATCCCTGTGGCACCCCATACTTAACTTTTGTTTGATTTGACAATTCCTCGTTTACACAAAGTGGTAGTGGTCTGATAAATAGGACCTAAACCATGCTAATGCAAGTCCACTAATGCCAACATAATTCTCCAGCCTATTCAAAAGAATGTTGTGATCTATCGTGTCGAAGGCAGCACTAAGATCTAAAAGCACTAGAAGAGAAATGCAGCCACAAAATACCTCTAATTTTGTATTCTTCCACTTGCGCTCCATTTTCTAAGGTGCTCTCTTGAGAGCATGAGTGTGATAATTGTACCACGGTGCAAAGCTTTTTTCTTGAAATCGAAGGGGGGCAGTCTGTTAGAGAAGACTGTATTTATATTTTCTGTTATTTCGTCAATTTGTTCTAGACTTTTTGGCTTACTGAGTATGTGAGACAATTCTGGAAGATTATTAGTGAAGCAATCTTTAGTGGTTGAAAGAATAGTTCTCCCTGAACGATAGTGTGGTGTAGATTGAGTTACATTAGCTGATCGTAACAAACAATAGACGAGGAAATGATCTGAGATGTCATCGCTCTGCTGTAGAATTTCTATAGTATCAACATCATCTCCATATGACAGAATTAAATCTAGCATATGATTATGGCAATGAGTTGGTCCTGTCACATTTTGTCTGTATCCAAGAGAGTTGAGAATATCAATAAATGCTAATCCCAATGTGTCATTTTCATTATATGTGTGAATGTTGAAGTCACCAACAATTAAAGCTCTATCTACATTAACTGCTAGATCAGATAGAACATTTTCAAATTCACCAAGGAAACCAGAGTAAGGCCCGGGTGATCTATATAATGTAGCAAGGGCAAAAGACAACAGAGATTTTTTATTTATATCTGACGGTGTCATATTAAGCATTATTAGTCCAAAAGACAACTTATATCCTGTCTTCTGACTAACACCAAAACCTTCACTGTAAATTGTAGCAACACCTCCTCCTCGACCCTTCAGATGAGGCTCATGTTTATAACAATAACCTGAGGGAGTAGATTCATTTAAACTACTATATTCATCTGGTTTAAGCCAGGTTTCAGTCAAACAGAGCACATCCAAACTATGATCTATAATAATTTCATTTACAATTAGTGCTTTGGTAGAAAGAGATCTAATGTTTAGTAGCCCTACCTTTATATGATGTTTATCTTCAATGTATTTTTTTATTTTTTCCCAAGTTTGACCTTTATCAAGTTTTTTCTAAATGATTTAGTGAGAGTTTTGTGTTTGGTAGTTTGGGGAACAGACACAGTCTCTATATGATATCTAGGTGATATAGTCTCTATGTGTTGTAGTTTATGTGAACTATGTGACGTCTCAAGGCAGCTACCAGATGTTTGGATTAACCAGTTTGTCTGCTTCCAGACCTGGGCCCCAGTTAGTCAAATACTATCATTAAGACTATGAGCCAAATTACTAGAGAGGAGAGCGGCACCTTCCCTGGAGGGATTGAGTCCTTCTCTCTTTAACAGGTCAGGTCTACCTGGACATCATTAGTGCCGACATGAATAACAATTTGAGAAAATCTACGTTTAGCATTAGCCAGCACTTGTAAATTTGATCTGATGACAGACACCCGAGCCCCCGGAATGCATTTAACAATGTTGGCTGGAGTCTCTATTTCCACATTCCTCACAATAGAATCACCAGTTATTAGGGCTCTTTCAACATGATTCTCAGTGGGTGCGTCACTAAGTAGGGAGAATCAATTGGAAACCCTAACAGGAACGGGAGAGTGGTGTCGCTTTGCTGCGGGGGCTCTAGAGCCGGAACCAAAGTGTGTGTGTTGCTCGATGTTCTACCCACATCCAAAACAGTATCTACCGGCTTCTCTTTCTCACTGACCTCCACTAGTGTTCAGATGCATGTCTCTAGCTCATTATCCTTCTCCGTCAGCCTGACAAATTCCTTACATTTATCGCATGTGAATCCCTCACTGCTGACGGAAGAAGCTATGGTAAACATGTGGCATGTAATGCAGGAAGAAATAACATGAGCGAATGCCATGACTTACCGCAATTGTTTGTTGTTGTTATGGTTGTTCTTGAGCGGCGAGGGTTTGAGATCGATGTGGTTCCTAATCAGCAGATGTTTGAGATCAATGCAATAATCTGTGTAAAAGTGCTTCTGTGTAGTACAAAAAAAAAAAAAAAAAAAAAAATCTAGGTGTTATATTAGGGACTATAGTACAATTTTAAAATTCATACACTACATGGCTGAGTGCATGTTGTATATTTTAAGTGCATAGTGTGTCATTTGGGACACAGCTATAAACTGTGCTGAACTAACTACTTTAACAAAGCATTACCGATTTTAAAAACCACAAAGTGGTCAGGGACAATGTGATCTCATTTTCAGATGTTAAGTGTAGTTCTAGCACACATACAAAGTTTCTTCATCATTTACTGATAAATGTCTCACTATAGAATTTTGTCGGAGTACCGAGTTCATCACTCATTACGTGACCACAACTACTTCCTGATTTCACAACTACTTCCTACTTCCACAGTTCCGATTGTGCCAGGGCTAATGTTGGGTACTGGAACATTTGGAAGGAACATGCCGACTTTCAGTGTCATGTTGACGTACACTTAACATATGAAAACCTACAAATATGAATGAGATCACCCTGTCAGAACTGTGCTTCTTTTCTTTTTTCCTTTTTGCATTCCAGAATCTGTGCAGGTTTATAAACTGCTAGTTAGGACAATACACAAAGTCATGAAACACATCTTGTAATTGTTTAAAGCTATTAAAAAAAATTAGTGGAATAATTACCAACAGAAAATTACATACCATTCTAAGCATTGATGCATAATTACAAACCATTGAAAACAGCTCTCTCCTCTTGCTTTGGCCCTGAAGCACGTGAAACTAAATTTTACACAGCGCATAGTCGCTTTCCTCTAGTAATTCAAAAGCTGCATGTGGTATTTAAAAGAAACAACCTTTATAAATGGTGGGCATCAGCCAGAGTTCATTGTTAAGCTAAGATCCATGAATCAAGGCTTTGTTTTTTCAGTGATCATGAATGAAAAAGCAGGCAGCGTTGGAAGGTGAAGGAAACTGTGGGATTCTGCTGCCCTGCGAGACGGCTCTTCTCCAGCGCGAGACCCCCACATAAGCACACGCAAAACTGTCAGTAGACCCCTAATAAGAAGAGGCCTTATGAATTATTGATTCCCATTATCTATGCCCGTACCCCCCACACCTTCCCCACTAACACTGTTCTTAGGAAATATATTCCTTTAAATCCGAGAGCTTAGGTCTTTGCCTCAGGTTTTGAGTGAGCCACCCAGTGGTATAGGATCCTGACATGGAGACCAATTAGCTTCCGAGAGGATTCTCAGCCCCCTCCTCTCTCCACCTCTTGATCCTTTAACTTCTCTCTGTCATGGTTGGGTCAATGGCAAATCTTTCCCCAAGCCTTTTTTTTCTGCACTCTGTAAAAATACTGTCGTATATAATAATACTTAGGTGGTTCTTTTTATTGAAAGGAAAATTTATTTTTGGGCCACTAGTGTCACTAAATGGAATTGAAAAAACTAGTGTTTCCAAAAAGATTTCCTGAACACTCCCCTGTCTGCCATTTGTACAGTAGGCCAAATAAATATAAATACAAACTCAAGCCATTAGTTGAGCCAGTGTTGCTGTGTTGGGCTGGTCTGGATGCTCAAACAAACAGCAATGTGCTTGATAGCATCACAGAGCCACAGTGTTTACACTTTTGGAGGAAATAACCCTACAAATGGTACTTGTTTCTGCAACTGACATCATTTTAACCAAGAGAAAAAATTCATAAATCACCTTTAAATTGGATTTTAATCATAGCGTACCATCAAATGCCAGTCAATATTTGTACCATAAAATACTTAACCGTTTTGCACAAAACCAATGTCACATTTTTGTAAATTGTCACATTTGAAAATTCTGTAATACTTCCATAGGACATGATTAAATTAAAGCTGCAATGAGTAATTTCTGTGCCTCTAGCATCACAAAGCAGAACTGCAAAAACAGCTTAAGAGCAAAGCGAAAACAAAGAGAGTAATTTTTATAGCACCAAAGAGAGACAGTGTCTACAGTTTGAGGAAATCAATCTACAAATGCATTTTAACATTTAAAAATTTGATAATTCACTTCAACAAATCAACATGAGGTCAAAATGATAAAATAGTTATTTATACACATTTCATGTCTTGTGCATGATTTATTTATGCATGTTATTCCAAAAAAATAAGGGGTCTCATTCACTAATAATTGCATGGATTTTGTGAACTTATATGCACAGGAAAAGTTCTCATGAAAAATTTCTACCTGAAACACAACACTTTTTTTACTTAATTTTTTAGAAGTTCACTTAGTATTTTTTTTTTATTCTTATTTTTATTTTTTTTATTTTTCTCATTTAAAAGGTTTTACTTCTGAAGAAATGAATAGTAATTCTGAAACATACAGTACTGTGCAAAAGTTTTAGGCACTTAAGATGTTTCACAAAAACGTTTGTCTTAAGATGGTTATTTACAGGTGCATCTCAATAAATTAGAATGTCGTGGAAAAGTTCATTTATTTCAGTAATTCAACTCAAATTGTGAAACTTGTGTATTAAATAAATTCAGTGCACACAGACTGAAGTAGTTTAAGTCTTTGGTTCTTTTAATTGTGATGATTTTGGCTCACATTTAACAAAAACCCACCAATTCACTATCTCAAAAAATTAGAATACATCATAAGACCAATAAAAAAAACATTTTTAGTGAATTGTTGGCCTTCTGGAAAGTATGTTCATTTACTGTATATGTACTCAATACTTGGTAGGGGCTCCTTTTGCTTTAATTACTGCCTCAAATCGGCGTGGCATGGAGGTGATCAGTTTGTGGCACTGCTGAGGTGGTATGGAAGCCCAGGTTTCTTTGACAGTGGCCTTCAGCTCATCTGCATTTTTTGGTCTCTTGTTTCTCATTTTCCTCTTGACAATACCCCATAGATTCTCTATGGGGTTCAGGTCTGGTGAGTTTGCTGGCCAGTCAAGCACACCAACACCATGGTCATTTAATCAACTTTTGGTGCTTTTGGCAGTGTGGGCAGGTGCCAAATCCTGCTGGAAAATGAAATCAGCATCTTTAAAAAGCTGGTCAGCAGAAGGAAGCATGAAGTGCTCCAAAATTTCTTGGTAAACGGGTGCAGTGACTTTGGTTTTCAAAAAACACAATGGACCAACACCAGCAGATGACATTGCACCCCAAATCATCACAGACTGTGGAAACTTAACACTGGACTTCAAGCAACTTGGGCTATGAGCTTCTCCACCCTTCCTCCAGACTCTAGGACCTTGGTTTCCAAATGAAATACAAAACTTGCTCTCATCTGAAAGGAGGACTTTGGACCACTGGGCAACAGTCCAGTTCTTCTTCTCCTTAGCCCAGGTAAGATGCCTCTGACGTTGTCTGTGGTTCAGGAGTGGCTTAACAAGAGGAATACGACAACTGTAGCCAAATTCCTTGACATGTCTGTGTGTGGTGGCTCTTGATGCCTTGACCCCAGCCTCAGTCCATTCCTTGTGAAGTTCACCCAAATTCTTGAATGATTTTGCTTGACAATCATAAGGCTGCGGTTCTCTCGGTTGGTTGTGCATCTTTTTCTTCCACACTTTTTCCTTCCACTCAACTTTCTGTTAACATGCTTGGATACAGCACTCTGTGAACAGCCAGCTTCTTTGGCAATGAATGTTTGTGGCTTACCCTCCTTGTGAAGGGTGTCAATGATTGTCTTCTGGACAACTGTCAGATCAGCAGTCTTCCCCATGATTGTGTAGCCTAGTGAACCAAACTGAGAGACCATTTTGAAGGCTCAGGAAACCTTTGCAGGTGTTTTGAGTTGATCAGCTGATTGGCATGTCACCATATTCTAATTTTTTGAGATAGTGAATTGGTGGGTTTTTGTTAAATGTGAGCCAAAATCATCACAATTAAAAGAACCAAAGACTTAAACTACTTCAGTCTGTGTGCATTGAATTTATTTAATACACGAGTTTCACAATTTGAGTTGAATTACTGAAATAAATGAACTTTTCCACGACATTCTAATTTATTGAGATGCACCTGTATATCTTCAGCATTAGTGTGTCAATAGGAAAAATACATTTTAGACTCCCAAACATTCTTTTTGCAAATAGAAAAGATTAGAATAGAAGAACAGGGCACTCTGCAAGAGATGGCATTGCCCTCACAGAGCCCCCCACTGAACAATTACATGAAGAGACTGTGGTGAAGTCTTGTGGCAAGAAGCTTGGTATATCCTATTTGCCAACAACCAAGAAAAAGGTGTCCAGGTGTACCTAGGAGAATTGGGGCTGTTTTAAAGGCAAAGGTTGCCACACCAAATATTGATTTTGCTTTTTTATGTTTACTGGACTTTGTATGCTGTTAATTGATAAATGAAAACTATTTATGGCATTATTTTTGAAGACATACTCACTATGCAACATTTTTCACAAGTACCTAAAACATTTGCACAGTACTGTATGTATAACATCATGACCACTCATGTGAGATGAAGAGTTCAGTCATATCAGTAACCTTATAAAAGCTGTTTTATTCTACATGGGGCAGGGGCGCCTCATGGGGGCAGCCATGTTAGGATCACATGACCAGCTGAATACTACTTGCTTAATCTCCCTAACTGCCCTGTTATTGGACACTAGATCAAATTAATCCTGGATAACGGTGCATAGTGAAATTCTACAATGGCACTGGTAAATGAAAACTACTGTGTTTGAATAATGCAGCATCCACACCACTAGGTCTCAGTGTAAGCTAATGTAGGTCACTTCTGCTTACTTAAAAAAATTACTGAGTGCACCTTTAACATCCTGTTTTTACCCTCATTCTAATGTTAAAGGTGCAATATGTAACAACTTTCATGTAATATTCGCCTTTTTTTTTTTGCCAACGTGTGAACGGCTTGTAACGCAACTTAAAAAATGAGCCCTTCCCGGACATCCTAGGTTGCCTATTAAAGCCTGTAGACTGATTTTCATGTGAAGGGAGCAGGTCGGTTTTGCCAGAAAATCCAAAGGATGTGACGTTTATGTGCGCTCCCGAGAGCCTTGCCTCAATAATAGCTTCTCTTCCATGTCAACAGACAGTCTGCAACACTAGGTATCGTTATCTTAGAGATGGAATCCAGCAAATGTCCGGCTCCCAGCACAACACCGACTCCTACACAAACTCAGAGTAAGCCAAAAAATAAAATTTATTTACTGAATCCCGTCTGGCTAAGCGGAAACGTGATCGTGGTCGAGCGAAAACTAGAGTGAACAATGGCAGGGCATTTGATTCCTGGAGGTCCCTTTGTTCGGTTTTGGGGATATCCTAAATTGGCGTTCTTCTTATTGGACAGGTAAGCTTACAGAACTGCAAAGCATGAGAAATATAGTGCCATAAGGATTGATCTGTGTAATTTTAGCTAAACTACAGTAACGCATGAAATGAATGCTAGACAATGTTCAAGATAATGCAAAAAGCTACATTCATAAGTGTAACGTAACTTGGTTATACAGAAAATGTATACATTCTATTATTATAAAACAATAGCACTTCGATATATCAAAATGACAGTTGTGATGGAATCACATCAATACTGAATTGTGCCAACATATTTATAATGTACAGTCTATTTTATAAACAGCTACTGTCATCATCCACCAAATTTAGCTAACAGCTATTGATATAGCTGGCAAGCTAGCTAAAGCCGACATAGGCTATCGTATAAATGCAGTCAATGTATCATGCAAAGAAAAGTGATTACTTCAAACTACAGTCTCGCATAGTCAGACCTATATCCACACTTTGTTTTAGCCCCGTTCCAGCACTGGAGAGTCAAATGTAACGTGCAGTCTCAAAGTTTGTAGTAAAACAATCATAACTGTGTAATTTTAATTATGCTACCTCATCTGTCAGCATGATGTCGGTGAGTCACGTTGTCTCTTTGTACGTTACGTCATTGTTTTGGCCATGCTCGCATCCCAATGGAGTGTGTGCACGAGCAAAAGGTAGCTGGCTGCAGTAACTTACCGGCCACAGGTGTCATTAATAACAAGGGTTTCTGAATCTTACCGCACCTTCAATAAATACATTTTATTCTGAATGAAGGAGCATGTGCCCATAGTTTGTAATATGCATAAAGCACAGCCAAACCATCTCCATATAAGGGATTGCAGTACTACCGCACCTGTGCAGTTGCAAATGTGTAGAGAAAGATGCTGCTGAAGCCAGAGGCCAAAAAACATCACATTATAAACAGAGCAGTACAGCATTACGATTTAGAGTGATTTTATAACATGTACCACTGTAGAGGCTGGATTAACTGAAGGTGTGATTGGAGCATTGCTTGTGCTGGAGCATATCTGTGTCTCATCGTCTACAGGTTCAGACTGTGTGTGTGCTCAGGACCCTTTTAAAGAGCTGCCGGTACTGTGACACGAATTGCGCACTTCTAGGACTGCCATAATGAAGAGAAACTCCCTGTGCCGTTGCAATGTTTTGCAATACAGTTGTGACTTTGTAATTCTTTATCAAAATGTAATGATGAAAATGTAAAAAAAAAAAAAAAAAGTATATCATTTTCCACTGAAATGGCTTTCCTTGTCAGCAGATGTCACTAATCCCTCCACCTCCCTTCATTCTGGTGTGTAACACCCATCCAATTAATTACCCACGAGTACAATCAAGTCCTAAGTTACACATGCAGACACATACCCCTTTCACACTGACTGTAATTGGGGCTACTTCTCATGCCAGATCTGGCAGTCATCTAGGAAAACTGAGAACCGATCTCAATACAGCCCATTTTTCCTCTAAATAGAGAACAAAACAATGATCTAACTGACCACGTTACAACATAACCAGCCCACAAACAAACAGTGCATCACAGTCTTTGTTTATGAGTACTACAACCTGCTTTTGATGCAGCAGTCAAAGTTATAACGAATACAATTCATATCAATCATTTAATACTTTGGTTTTTGTAAATAACACGTTGTGCAAGTCCATTACAGACGATTGAGGAACAAGGGTGTAACATACTATAAATTAATGTTTTGAATCACAATACACTAAATTTAAAGAATAAAGGACTCTTACTTGTGCTGTACATCCCAAGAAACCAACGATAACTGCATAGGTTACATTAAAAATATGAACATACTCCAGCCACTTGCATCCTTGCATCCAGCTCCCGCATGCGCGTTCCTTTCAGAAGTGATTATTCTTATGCCCTATTCCCTTTTGAAGACAATTACCCTCCACTGTGAGAGCTTCAGAGGGCTAAAAAGGTGATAATGGTCATTCACAACTCACTGTTTAAGGGTACGTTTACACGACAACGATGTACTAAAAATTGAAAAGTTTTGAATTTTTTTTTAAATGTTTCACGTACAGATGACAACGTTGTCAAAACGATCCCCGTTTTCACACGGATCCGCGAAAACGACAAAAAATGCTGTTTTATGCATTTACATTTATGCATTTGGCAGATGCTTTTATCCAAAGCGACTTACAGTGTACTTATTACAGGGACAATACCCCCGGAGCAACCTGGAGTTAAGTGCCTTGCACAAGGACACAATGGTGGTGGCTGTGGGGATCGAACCAGCAACCAGTTTTTTTTCAGATTCAGATTACCAGTTATGTGCTTTAGCCCACTACACCACCACCACTCCGCACGCCAGGATGCCAGGCCAGTAGCTGACGATGTCACTTTGTAAAGAAACACTACGCGCCTGCGCACATAAGCATTCTTCCACAGAATGGTGAATACAAACAATGAAGATGGCGCGCCTGTGCACATAACGTGCCTGCGCACATAAGCATTCTTCCACAGAGTGGTGAATACAAACAATGAAGATGGCGAAAGCATCGAGCAGTTTTGTCTTGATGGACGATGAGGTTGCTTTATTACTACAATTACTTTGCTGGAGAAGCGTCAATAAACTCAAAATCTTGAGCAGCACAAACACAGTCCTGTAGTCCGCCATTGTAGTTTTGAATGTCTCGCGCGTTGTTTTGAAGTACTCGCGCGCATGCCTATAGACTGAACTCTAAAGATTATTCAATAAACTCTGCTCATTTTTACCATCACTTCGTCTCCTGCCTTCTTCTGTATTCCCACTGCTGACTCTAAGGGCTGGTAGGAGAGTAAGTTAACATAACAAGCTGTTGACTGGTTTTGGATATCAGACAGAACTCTGATAAATGGATATCTTCTGATGGAGAGGGAGGTCTTGTGTATACTGGATCTAACATGCATTTTCACTGCCTCATGTTTTCATATTCTAAGCATATCATTGAATACTGTACATGGCATCACATCTCTGTCTATAGTACAATGTTCACACTCCATAAAAAACACTCCAAATGAATAAATTGTTGATTATTGTTATTTGCACAGACACCAGTATTCATATTGATAATTATACATCTCAAATTGATGCCTATCAATCCATCATTCTTTATATGACACGTAATATGTGTGCATATGTCGTCATCGCTTTCACAAATTCACATTTTCATATGTGTATACGGAGATGATAATGGCATCGTTTTCAAAAACTTGCACTTTGAAACCCGTTTTCAAAAGTTTGCATTTTCAGGCCCCAAAACGCCGCTGTCATGTAAACGAACAGCCAAAACTCATAAAAAGTTTTCCGTTTTTAGCACTCAGCTTCAAAATGAACAGTGGATTTTTTCTTTGAATATTTATAACAAAGTGCTTTTGATTGATGAACTCATTGAAATATTTTTGTCTTTGGTAGAAGATCCCCTAAACCTCACTACTTTGGCTTTGTCTCTGGAGCCCCAATGTCCTAATCCTTGCCCAGTTTTAAAGATACTTTTTTTTTTTTTTACTTTTATGTTTTTTTCTTCTTTTACAAAGTACTATTACTGCCAACTTGGAAATTTACAATTAGGCCTAATATTTTAAAAAAAGAGCATTCCTCATTTCATTTCATAGCTATACTGACTACTAACCATTGTTGGGTGTAACGTGTTACGCATTACTGAAATGACTTTTTCCTTGAAAATTTTAAGTAAGGGATTACTCTTAATTTTTTAGTAATTTAATTACAGTTACTTATGATGTACTTGCGTTACATACTGTATAGACTTTCAACAATTCTATATAAAACAATACTGAATTGAAAATCGAAATTTAACGTCTAATGGAAACATTTGTTTTCTAATTCAATGCCACTCCTTTAAATGCATTGGCCAGTATGTTGAGAAATCACTCGAGGGAAAAGAGGTCGGAAGATATGAGTGGCTGTTTTACTAAATGGAAATAGCCCCATTACTATGAGATTATGACAAATGTAGACATGAAGACAAATTCAGATCCAAAGCACTTGACACAGCAACATAGATATACACTTTTGAGAGATTGCAGGGGCTGTTCACACCAAACGTGTTTTTGCGCACGTCTGCACTGTTTTTCAAATGTTTTCTGATGTAATAACGCGCTAGACGGACGTCTTTGACTGCTGCAGCGTGTCTTGCTGTTTCTTATGAGTATTGCACAGAACTGACGGATTTTAGACACTGTGTCAAGTTAAAAAGAGCTTCAATTTTTAAAAATGCACCTCGAGACACCTGCGTTCTGTTCAATTTGTTGCGCTACTTCTAGCTTGTTTTTAGCACAGGCTTCACTAATATTTGATGTTCTGAAGAAGTTCAGGTGTCAAAGAGGACTTCATGTGACTGTTGCACTGTTACACATGATTTAAAATGGTAACGTTTCAGTCCAAGTTTCAGTGCGTGATAAACTGTCAGGATGTGGGCTTCTACCATCTGTGTTTTCTGTCTGTCTGAGTCTCCCCCGTTTGTCTGTGAGTTGGTCTGTTCCGGTGGCACGGCAGCTCTCCCCGCTGATTACTTCTCACCTGCAAGTCATCATCTCATCACCAGCCTGCTCTACTTAAACCCGGAGTTCACAGTCATTCATTGCCAGATTGTTCAGTCTACTAGTGTGGTACAAACGCTAAGGCCAACTTAGATCCTAGTTTTTTTGCTTACCTTGTTCAGTATTTGTTTTTGTGCTCATGTGTGTTTCCCTGTGCTTCAGATTCATCATCCAACCCGGTAACCTGTATTCAACCACTTACCACTTCAGCCATCTTCAGATCCACTCTCCATCAAGCCTGCCACGCCAAACCATCCAGCTCACTGTTCCGCTTTACCATTACCTCCTGCCTGCCCAGCCCTCAGCCTCCAGTGGCAGATCAACCATCTGTCTGCTCATCTTTCATCTATTTCCAGTTTAATAAATACTATTTTATCATACTCACTCTCTCTGCATGTCTATATTCAGCGTTTGGGTTCAAACCATTGTTTGGGCATAACAGAACAATCTGGCCAATATGGACCCAGCTGACACAGACTCAGTCCATAAAGCTCTCTCTGGGCAAGGAATACTTCTGGGACAGCACGAAAGACAGCTACAGGATCTCACGGACAGCAACCAAACCATGTCATGTCAGATCTCACAAATTTGTGAAAACATAAATGATATTTCTGTTCTACTCAGTGGTCTACGAGTCCGACTTCCAGTCAGCACGCTCCCACAGAGCCCCCATCACCTTCTTGGATCATTCATTCTTTATTGAGGCTCATGTCCTGGATCCTGAACCATACCCTAGAGATTTAGGAAAATGTAAGTCCTTTCTTCTTCAGTGTTCTCTAGTTTTCAGCCAGCGGCCACATAAATATTCCGAAGATGAGGAGAAGATCTCTTATGTCATTGGGCTCCTTTAGGGAAATGCCTTAGCATGGGCCACAGCTGTCTGGAGTGGTCAAATCACCTTGCTTTACTCTTTTGCCTCTTTTACTGCTGAACTTAGGAACGTTTTTGACCACCCTGTTAATGGAGCTGATGCCGAGAAGCGCCTCTCACTCCGTCAGAGCTCTCGAAGTGTGGCCGAATATTCAGTGGAGTTCTGCATCTTAGCTGCTGAGTCGGGCTGGAATGATGGTGCTCTTCAGGGAATGTTTTGGAATTGAATCCATTAAGGACAAACCTTGTCCCTCAGGAAATATAATGAACTGGAGTATATTCTTCCATTCCTCCTGTCTGCAGTCTGCCCTACCTCCAGCAGAGGTCGCTGTTGTGCCATCCACCCAGGAATCCTTGGATCTATCCACTATTCCTTTGGAGTATCGTGACTTGGGTGAGGACTTCAGTAAGGATCAGGCCCTCTCTTTGCCACCTCATTGCCCTTATGACTGCTCGATAGATCTTCTGCCTGGAGCCCCTTTGCCCATCAGTCATTTGTACAACCTCTCCAGACCTGAACGTGAAGCCATGGAGAAATATATACATGATTCCCTAGCTGCTGGCATAATTCACTCATCCTCTTCACCCCTTGGCACGGGCTTCTTTTTTTGTGGCTAAGAACGACGGCACCCTCTGCCATTGCATTGACTTCCGTGGCCTCAACAATATCACCATCAAAAACAAGTATCCTCTCCCTCTCATCAACTCTGCCTTCGAACCACTTCACGGAGCCACTGTCTTCACTAAACTGGATTTGCGTAACGCCTATCACTTGGTGAGAATTCGAGATGGGGATGAATGGAAGACTGCTTTCAACACACCCCTAGGCCACTTTGAATATCTCTTGATGCCTTTCGGACTCACTAACTCCCCCGCAGTGTTCCAAGCCTTGGTGAATGATGTCCTTCATGATTTCCTCAACCACTTCGACTTCATTTACCTCAACGATCTCCTGATCTTTTCTTGCACCCCTTCAAAACACATCAGCCATGTCCGTCAGGTACTGCAAAGACTTCTGGAAAATCTACTATTTATCAAGGCAGAAAAATGTAAATTTCATGTCAATTCAGTCAGTTTCCTGAGCTACATAATCGAGGTAAGGGTGGGTAGGTGAAGACAGATCCAGAGAAAATCCAAGCAGTGGCAGAATGGTCTAAACCTACCTCCCTAAAACTACTATAGCGCTTTCTGGGTTTTTCAAACTTCTATCATTGATTCATCAGGGATTACAGTCATGTGGCAGCACCTCTCACCAAGCTCACATCAGCTTCCACCCTTTTTGTTGGACTGTTGAAGCAGATCAAGCCTTTGCTAAACTTAAGGATTTGTTCACATCAGCTCCAGTGTTGATCCAGCCTGACCTGTCTCGTCAATTCATTGTGGAGGTGGATGCTTATGACTCTGGTATGGGAGCCATTCTGTCCCAACGCTCCGCCCCTGATGACTTCATCCCTGTGCCTTTTCCCACCACCTGACCAGTGCTGAACATAACTATGACTTCGGGAACTGTGAATAACTGGCAGTCAAGTTAACCTTGGGGGAGTGGAGGCACTGGTTTGAGGGAACTGAACAACCATTTCTGGTATGGACTGAACATACAAATCTGGCATACATACAGACTGCCAAATAACTGAATCTGTTTGTAAAAGGCTTGAAACATGCATAAACAGTAAGCCAATATTTTTTTCCCTTCTGCTCTGGTTTGCAGAGGGGCTGCTGTGCCTTGTTAAAACTGTTAACTGTTACTATACTGCAACAACTGTACTTGCTTGGAGAAGAAAATATAATGAGTGATCAATTTTGAGTTATATTTTTAGATTTTATTAACCATTTAGAAACAGTTTAAGAACAGTTCACTGGACTTTGCTGGTGAACCCAAATTTTAGAGATGAAACTCATGATATGGCTGATACAAGTTCAGTAGAAGACTGTAATAAAGGTTCGGGTTGGACAGTTAAAGGAGGAAGCAGGAACTGGTTTTCACAGTTCACGTGAGTCCGTTTTATTAACAAGTAAAGAGCAATCGCTGTACAGCTTCACTCAAAACACAAGACAGCTTTTCAGCATCACTCAAATAAACAGTCCGCTTTTCAGCTTCACACAGCACAAGACTCTCTCTCTCGGGGAACAGACACGAAGACTCTGGTTTGTCTCTCTCTCGCTTTGTGGACTGGCTGTCTTTTATCTCCCCCGACTCTCACTGTGAACATAGAGATGGTAATTAGTCACAGTTCATCTCAGGTGGATGTCCTTACCGCTTTTTCTATCTCTAGACGGGCGCTTGACCACGCCCTCACCTCCACATAACCCCACTGCCCGACTCAGGTCGGGGGAACCATCCGGACTGCCCACTCCCCCCCCCCTTTCTGGAGAGGAAGCCATCTGACAGCCATCTGAGCCCCAGGTCTGTGGACCACCTCGAACATAAATGGCTGGAGTGCCAGATACCAACGGGTGATCTGGGCGTTGGCATCCTTCATGCAGTGGAGCCACTGGAGTGGAGCATGGTCCAAACAGAGGGTGAATGCTCGCCCCAACAAAAAGTAGCAGAGAGTGAGGACCGCCCACTTGATGGCCAAACACTCCTTCTCTATGGTGCTGTACTTTGTCTCTCCCATAGACAGTTTTCGATTAATGTACAGCACCAGGTGCTCCTCTCCCTCCACCACTTGGGACAGAACAGCACCCAGCCCCTGTTTGATGTGTCAATCTGTAAAACAAAAGGGAGAGAGAAATCAGGGGAATGCAGAAGCGGCCCGCCACAAAGTGCAATTTTTACCTGCGTGAAAGCTTGTGGGCACGACTCCGTCCACTGGACCAGGTCTGGGGCTCCCTTTTTAGTGAGGTCAGTCAGCGAGCTGGTGACATTTGAAAAATTTGGCACAAGCCTTCAATAGTAGCCGGCCAGCCCCAGAAACTGTCTCACCTCCTTTTTGGTCTTGGGTCTCAGGCAGGTCACTATCGCTGCGGTTTTATCATGTCCCGACGAGGTCCATGCCAACTCTGTCAAAGGGAACCTCGATCAATGGAAGAGTGTGCAGTGGTGCTTTTGGAGTGGCCGGCAGATTCACCAGCTGACATTCGTGGCATGTCGCACACCACCGACCAGCATCCCCGCGAATGCCTGGCCAATAGAAATGGGCCATGAGATGGCTTAGTGTTTTCCCCTGTCCCAAGTGTTCTGCCATCAGACTATGATGAGCTGCCTGGAACAACATTTCCCAACAGCTCCTTGGTACTAACAACTGGATTATATCTTCTTTTATCTGAGTGTTCTGTGTCACTCGATACAACCGATCATTTATAATTGAGAAATATGGATATGTGAGTGCAATGAGCGGCTGACCATCAATTACTTTCACTTGGTCAAACGCGTGCTTAAGAGTCTCATCTCACATCTGCTCTAGAGGGAAATCCCTATCGGGAATTCCCCTAAGGGCTGGGGAAGCCGAGGCTTCCCCCTCCCTTACATCATCCTGACACGGAGCTGATGTAGACGGCCCCGGATCAGCCTCCCCAGTCAGCGCATTGCACACCCCAGACCGTACCACTGTATTACAGAACCCATCCACACACAACCCCTTTAACAATTTGGGAAAAGCCAGCCAATTAGTACCCAAAATTAGTGGATGTGTGAGGCGGGAACTAACAACAGCCTCAGTGTTATGCTTTTGACCCCGAAATAGAATTATGACGATTACTGCAAGATAGTTGTAAATGTTCCGTGCACACATATCTTCCCCCACCCGAGAGGAAGAATGGGTAGAGTCGGGGGAGAGTAATTCATCCAGCGACGCCGGTACTCCGCAGTTCCTTTCGGTAGTTCCTGTACCACAAGATCAATGACACCCTCCACAAAGACATTTCATTATTTGTATATTACAATCTACAGTGTCAGTGGACAATGCAAGTAAACTGTAATACTATAATATTTGGCCTGTGCACTACACACAATTAAACTGTAAACTAAAAAGAAAATTCAGCAATAATGGGGATGAAATATATTTTATTAAACATGAAAACAATATGCAGAAATATGCAATAAAGCAATTACAATAATAAACAGTTTCCTTAATCATTTCTTTGACAGTAAATTTACTATAGAAAGATGGTTTGAGGCTAAACAAATTAATATGTACATTACTGTGTGCTGAAATCAGTACATTATGAAGAACTTGAGATGAGCATACATTTGTGGGGAACTACCTTGTACCCATAGTGGCTTTTAGATGCAATTTTAAATGGTCCACTCTGTGTAGAAAGACTATCTACTGAAAGGGCAATGAAAAGCAATACAACAACTTGTGATTTTTGTGACTATGGTAGAATAAATGACGAAACAGTGGTACACACATGCTTAGAGACACACACTAGGTGAACTTCGACACTGCAGCAATGTTATAAAATGCTCAGAAGTTATGAATATTAATAAACATTTTACAGTAACTTCACCAGAAAACGAAATCTATTAAACACTTAAAGATCTGTAAACACATGAGTGTTCGATTCATGTTTATTAGCTTCAGCAACCCTACCAGAAAACATTTCCAAGCATTTTAGCAAGTAAATAACTTTGCCAAATAGTTAAAAACAGTTAATCATCCATTGGGGCCTGGGTAGCTCAGTGAGTAAAGATGCTGACCACCACACCTGGAGTCCCGAGTTTGAATTCAAGGCATGCTGAGTGACTCCAGCCAGGTCTCCTAAGCAACCAAATTGGCCCGGTTGCTAGGGAGGGTAGAGTCACATGGGGTAACCTCCTCGTGGTCACTATAATGTGGTTCGCTCTCGGTATGGCGCATGGTGAGTTGTGCGTGGATGCTGCAGAGAATAGTGTGAAGCCTCCACATGCGCTATGTCTCCGCAGTAACGCGCTCAGCAAGCCATGTGATAAGATGCGCGGATTGACGGTCTCAGATGCGGAGGCAACTGAGATGCATCCTCCGCCACCCGGATTGAGGCAAGTCACTACGCCACCATGAAGACTTGGAGCGCATTGGGAATTGGGTATTTCAAATTGGGGTGAAAAAGGGGAGAAAATAGAAAAAAATAAAAAATCATCCATCCAAACTGCTAGTCTGCCGCTGCTGTCCTGAACTGCTACTGACTGAATAGCCGTAGCTATCCCCAGCCACACAACAAAGTAGCTGTTCCTTCTTTTTTTAGCTTATGGACATGACGTAAACACGCATGGACAAATTACCTAACTCTGGAACTTTGCACCAGATCTGACCCGACAGATCAAAATACAAATAATTATTGTTGGCTTATCATAGTGAATCGGAGCAAGGCAAGGACAGGGTTTGGAACCCTTTTTTTATGTCCTTGCTCAGTAATGGACTTCTGTTATCAATAACAATTTTCCATAGTGCAGCTTTAACATACCTTATAGGCATATTTATTTTAACACTATGTTATAAACCCTGAGACACGCTGAGCTTATCAATCAGCTATTCAACGAATTCATAGATTTTATTAACAATGCTTGATCAAAGCCACACATATTTAATATCAAATGAGGGGACTGTGGCTCCCTTAGCAGCTGTTTTTAAAGCCTCTCACAGCAGTGCTGATTTATTTTATTATTATTATTATTATTATTATTATTATTAATGCCAGGCTAATATAACAAAGAATAATGTTACATTATTTACACTAAATAATTTACAAATAAAACATTACAAAAGTCAAAAACTAGATTTATGCTTGTGGCGGAACTACCCTCTGAGGGCCGTCTTTCAGCCAGGCTCACATCAGCATTGGGCTGGAGAGAGGAGAAGTGCAATTTAAAAAGCCTCCTCTGGGCAGTGGATGATGGTGTACATCTAATGTAAATACTGTATAGCCTCACCACTGCTGCTGTAAGAACGAAGAGCATGCCTCTCCTCGGGGTGGGGGTCAATCAGCTCCCTAGTTCAGTAGTCAGGGCATCGATCAGAGAGTCGGCCATTTTTAGGGCTGTCTCAATTGCAAAATTGTTCCAGTGCATTGAAATGTTTGCTCCCTAAAAAATCCCACAATGCACTGTAAAAACCAGGGAGCTTCCTTGCTCACTATGTTCCCTTACCAGAAACATCGTCATGTCTTCTGAAGTCTCTCAAATCATTAGATAACAAGCACAAGTGTAAAACTATGAAGTACAAGCCTTATTTTCTCTTTAAAAGAAATATTGTTTGTAATGTCTTTCATTCATAATAACCATGAAAGTGAAACAATATTTTAAATATTTGAGTTGTTAAAATAAGGTTTAAAATACACTCTGATATATTTTTATTTCTTTATTTATGCTATTTATCTGTTATAATAACACTTCATATGAATATTTTCAACATTTATACAGTGATGGTGCTGATTAATAACAGCTGAGCTTGAATGCACAAGCTCATTAATGTGTCACAGGTGATTGAGTCATAAGTGTCCCAGTGTTCAGTGGATGAACACCCTTGCCAGTGCCTGAATTTGTGTTCATGATATACTGATTCACGACACTGAGACACAGGGCTTGTGTGCGCGCACAAACTGGCGTCTCGCAGGTCCAAGAATGGAGCAGGGAGGGTTTGGTGCCCTTATTATTTCAGTGCCCTTATCTCTTTTCACTCCCCGCCTTCACATAGCCCAATTCAACGCAAGGGTGCCAGATCCCCCCACTATTTCCCCATGGACACTTTTGAACATTTTATGTTTATTATTATTTCCAAGAAATGCCTCTCTGGGTCAGGGTGGAAAATAACAGGTGCACATTCAGTGGAGAAATTAACCTCTGCATGTTCTGTAAATTAAATCTAGCAAACACATTTGTAAACTTATATTGATGGTTTAATTTCTGTTAATATAAATATATTGGAATTTTAAAATTACATACATTTTCCCCAGGGTTGGGCTGTAACGGAATACATGTAACGGCATTACGTATTGAGAATACAAAAATGTAGTAACTGTATTCAGCCCCCATTATGTTTTCAAGCACCTGTATTAAAATAGTTACTTCATAAAATTTTGTTAGAATACTTCTCTTATAATGACCACAATATAAGGCAGAAAAAAAAATAATTCTTGTTAATAAAGTTAGAAGCTTGATTATTTTTCTGAAGAGTTTTTCTGAACAGATGCGAGCTGCACACTCTTGCTCTCTCTTTCCCAGATTAGTAGCAGTGCGTGACTGCAGCGTTGCCAGGGTTTCATGCCAAATTGGGCTAGTTTGAAAACACAATTGCAGGATAAAATCATTTTGCATTTTGGGGATAATTTAAAAATGCACCACGGTCACCAAAAGGTTAGATGGTAGGCACTATAGAATGAAAATACAACATCTTATTCATGTATAGTACACTGTTGTCTTAACAATCAGTGCACTGTCTGCAGTATCAATACAGCAACACATTTTTACCAGGGCCGGCACTGGCCAAAATTGAAGCCCTATGCAGAGCTCCGCGAATGTCAGATGGGGGGTTGGGGGGTGGTTTAGGAATTGTAAGGCGTGGTGAGAAAGTACGAGCGCGGGGTGATCGATTGTGTTCTGCGACTGCTAACGGGTCCTTGAAAAATGGATAACATGTGAGTAAGGGCAGCCGATGGAGTTTCTGGTGCCCCCCTAGGGAGTTGGTGTCCTACGCAGACTGCATAATATGCATATAGGAGCAGTGGTACTGATTTTTTCACATATTTAACATTCACAAGCATGATACATGGTTTCTCGCGATTGATGCTGTGTAAATAAATTTATGCTGCTGCAGATGCGGCTTCTGTGTAAAGACGGTGTTAAGACAGATGGCTTTTGACATGCATTTGATGAGTCACATCCACATCAGAAACTTGCAGAATGAAGAACTGTTGAGAAATACCAGTTATAAATGAAATTATATAAATAGGTCAAATATGGGAAAAAGTACTGCAAAGACTGAAAGTGGGAAAAGGACTTGAAGTAAATCAGAGTACAAACTATGACAGAAAAACCTCACGTAAAGAACTACTGTAAAATGTGTGGCTTTTAGACATATGGGCGGCTAGTTCAGTATGACTCCTATTGTAACATACATGGACATTAATATTTATATCTTATTTAAAAAAATAAAATAATCTCATACGAAGTGAAAAGAAAACAAACAATAAAACAAACAAAATATTAAAGAATCAAAAGCACACAAAAATAAAAGTATCAGTAATAAAAGAGAAAGAAAATAAAATGCCCTCATATGGAAATATGCAAGCAAGCCTATTAAAATTAATATACTACATTATTGTCACATGAACTCACTATCTTGTTGCATTTCTGCACGTGGCATCCAGTTAACATCTTGAAAATAAATACAATTTATTTGCATTTCGTTTCTAATTTTGTGTCAAACTGTATTATTCTTTGTCAGCCCAATCAAATAATGAGTTAAGAAGAAGATTAAAATGTTAAAATATTGAAATATTGTAGTTGACCACAAACTGCCTTCTGTTTGCCTTCGGCCTTCCATAAAGAAAAACATTGGTGGTGTCAAACTCCACATCTAATTTGAAGAAACAAGCTATTCAGGTTCACTTAGATTAAATAAAAGTGGATTTTTTTTGTGGTTTAGTGGTTCAGATAAGATAATAATGACATATCACATGCCTTTCCTTTTTAAATATGTATTCTAAAAGTATTCTTGTATTCTGAATACATTACTTTTGATGTGATGTATTCGGAATACTTTACTGAATATATTTTAGAAAGAGTATATATTAATTTTCGTGTCATGCTTGACCACATATGACTAACATCACAAAATAAATGAAAACATTAATAAATAAAAAAAATGGGTGGCAGTCCAGGTAAGTCAAGATTTAATGTCTAACAAAACACAGTCTTTAGCTTTTCAGCTTCACAAGAAAGCATTGGCTTTTCAGTTTCACAACAGAATATATACTTTAGCTTCATGACAGAATATACACTTTAGCTTCACAACAGAATATACACTTTAGCTTCACAACTTCAGGTCTCTTCGTCCCTGAATCTCTCTGTCTCTCTGGCATTCTCGGCAGCCTTTTCAAGCCTGTCTCTGTCGTCACTGTAATGAGACACAGGTGTCTAGTGTTAACAATCACCAGGTGATGGTCCTTACTGCTTCCTCTCTCCCCAGTGACAGACACATGACCACGTTCCAATCCACATACCCCCATCGCCTGACTCAGGCCTGTGGACCACCTTAAACTTGAAGGGCTGAAGTGCCAGGTACCAATGAGTGATCACGCATTGGCATCCTTCATGCAGTGGAGCCACTGAAGCAGGGCATTATCAGAGTGGAGGATGAAATTGCACCCCAGCAGGTAGTAGCGGAGGGTTAAGACCACCCACTTGATGGCAAGACACTCTTTCTCGATGGTGCTGTTCTTAGTCTCTCTCAAAGAGAGCTTATGACTAATGTACAGCACGGGGCGCTCCACCCCCTCCACCTCCTGCGAAAGCACAGCCCCCAACCCCCTCTCTGGTGCATCGGTCTGTAAAATAAAGGGGAGAGAGAAATTAGGAGCATGTAAAAGCGGCCCACCACAGAGTGCAGATTTCACTCTCGTGAAAGCCTTTTGGCACACCTCCGTCCATTGGACCGGATCTGGCGCCCCCTTTTTAGTGAGATCAGTCAAGGGACTGGTGACATCAGAAAAATTAGGAACAAACCTTCTGTAATAGCCAGCCAGCCCCATAAACTGCCTCACCTCCTTTTTGGACTTGGAACGTGGGCAGGACGCTATTGCTGCGGTCTTATCAATTTGGGGTCGACCTGCCCATGACCCAAGTAGAAGCCCAGATACCGTACATCCACCCGCCCAATTGCGCACTTTTTTGGGTTTGCCGTGAGCCCCGCCAACCTCAGCGACCTCAGAACGGCTCTCAGATGCTGCATATGCCTCTGCCAATCATTACTGTATTAATGATTAATGATGTCATCTAAATAGGCGGCAGCATACGCAGCGAGTGGCTGGAGAATCTTATCCATAAGGCGCTGGAATGTAGTGGGAGCCCCGAACAAACCGAACGGAAGAGTGACAAATTGGTGTAATCCGAATGGTGTGGAAATGGCCATTTTTTCATGGGATTATGGAGTTAAGGGGATCTGCCAATATCACTTGGTTAAATCCAGTGTCGAATAAAAATTGAGCCGCACCCAACTGATCGATCAGTTCGTCAATTCGGGGCATTGGGTACGTGTCAAATTTAGACACTGCATTGACTTTCCGGTACTGACCAGTCACACTTAGGTACATGAACAACCGGGCTGGCCCAATCGCTGTGCGATTCTTCTATTACCCCCATTTTGAGCATTGCCTCTAATTCATCCCCAATCACTTTTTCTTATGTTCAAGTATGCGGTATGGCCGACTACACACAACAACTCCCTGTGGGGTCTCGATATGGTGTTGTATGAGGTTAGTACAACCGGGAAGAGAAGAGAACACGTCCGCAAACTCGTTTTGCAATTTGGCCACCTCCGTGAGCTGGGACGGTGAGAGGTGGTTTCCACAAGGGACTGGGGTGAATGGGTCGGCTTTGAACTTCACCTCCAGACCGAGCTCCACCCTCTCTGGAACTACCGTCGCCATGGACACGGGGACCACCTCTCACCATAATTTAAAGAGGTTGAGGTGGTCAATTTGACGTGCTCCACCTCTATCCATTCGCTTAACCTCATAATCGAGAACCCCGACTTGCCGTGTAACCTCAAAGGGTTCTTGCCACTTGGTGAGCAATTTTGAGCTCAATGTGGGGAGTAAAACAAGTACTTTGTCTCCCGGTGCAAATTCCCGTAGCTGGGTACCCCTATTATACAGCCGGCTTTGTGTCTCTTGAGCTTAGAGCAAATTTTGTTGTGACCCAGTGTGTAGCTTTGCTTGAAGATCAAGGACATATTGAATTACATTTTTGCTTTGGAAAGGTCCTTCCTCCCATGCCTCCCGTATGACGTCAAGCACCCCACGGGGCCGGCGTCCATACAGGAGCTAGAAGGGGGAAAACCCCGTGGAGGCTTGCCCTGACTGCAAATAATAGGGGTTCCAGCCATTTGTCCCAATTTCTAGAGTCCTCGTGTACGAACTTGCGAATCATATTTTTCAGGGTTCGATTAAATCGTTCCACCAGCCCATCAGTTTGCAGGTGATAAACGCTGGTGCGAAAATTTTTTGTTTTTTCAAAAACCACGCATAAGCATTATTTTCTCAAAAATGCAAACATGTACATACATGTTGTTCACATATTATTGTAGCCCAGTTTATGCTGAATACAGTGTTATCAGTCTTTAGCCATTAATATGTTTTTAAGCAACTGAAATCCCCAGTAATTCGTAAAGTTTGCGTGGTGTTCATGACATAAACGTTGTGCCTTGGTCGGTGAGGATTTCTTTCGTAATCCCAACCCGTGAGATCATTTTGAAGAGTCCCTCTGCAACACTGCGTGCTGAGATGTTGCGAAGAGGCACTGCTTCTGGATATTGTGTTGCATAATCCACCAGGACTAATACAAAGTGGTATCTGCGTGCTGACCTTCCTAATGGCCCGACGAGGTCCATACCAATTCTTTCGAAGGGGGCCTTGATTAACCGTAATGGGCGCAATGATGCTCTTGGCGTGGCCAGTGAATTCACCAGCTGACATTCACGGCATGCCACACACCATCTGCGTACATCCCTGTGAATGCCTGGCCAATAAAAGCGGGCCATTAAACGGTGTAGTGTTCTTTCTTGTCCTAAGTGACCCGCCATAGGATTGTGGTGAGCCGCCTGGAAAAATGTTTCCTGACATTTCCTTGGGACTAATAACTGGGTTGTATTTTCATGGGTTTGAGTGTCCTGCATCACTCAATACAACTGGTCCCTAATAATTGAAAAATATGTGAGAGCGATGTCAGGCTGGAGCTGCTGGCCATCGATTACTCTCACTTGGTCAAAGGCGTGCCTAAGGGTTTCATCATGCGACTGCTCTAGAGGGAAATCCCCCTCCGGAAACTCCCTAAGGATGGGAATGCCGGAGGATTCCACTCCTGCGACATTCTGACGCTGTGCAGACATGGACAGCCCCGGCTCCGCCTCCCCAGCCATCACGTCACATGACACACATCGAGATTTTGGTTTGCAGGACGCATCCACATATAACGCTTTTAATAATCATCTAAACCCTGGCCAATTGGTTACCAGAATCAGTGGATGGGTGAGGCGGGAATTAACCATGGCCTCCACTCTATGCTTTACTCCCCGAAATTGAATAATGGTAGTCACTACCGGATATTTGTGAACATCCCCATGCACACACCTCACCATCACCTTGTGTTTTGTACCCAAAGCACTGTCATGAACCAAACTGTGGTGAATCGAGGTTTGATTACAACCCGAATCCACCAGGGCTTGGTATGTACGCCCCTTAATCTTTACTGGAATCATGTACGTCCCTGCTCAACTGGGGGCAGTCCAGTGCAGACTGGCTCAGGCTTCCCGGCTGCACCTGTGGCAGCAGAGACATCAACCTGGGAAGGACGACGGAGAGGGGTAGGGGAGGGGGCCGGCACATAGAGAAGCCCACGAAGGCGGGGCGCCGGTTTGGGTGGAGCCTCTCCTCCTTGCCGGAGAGCGGGTATAGGGTGTGTGGGAGGAGAGGGAGGGAAAAGAGGAGGAGGAGGAGAAGCAAGAGAGGGAGAGAGAGAGAGAGAGAGAGAGTTGGACTGCTGCTCGCCGGCTTCTGGGTAGACCACCATGTGGGCTTCGGCCAGCTGGACGGCGTCATCCACCAACGTGGGGTGATGGCACTGGACCCATTCCGCAGTTCCTTGGGGCAGACGAACGGTTAGTTGCTCCAGCACCATCAGGTTGATAACTTCCTCCTTCTTTGGCATGTATCACGGAGCTGCTGGGCGAATGCAAATGGGCGGCCGGCATCGCTCAAGGTGAGGGAGCGGAATCGCTGGCAATGTTCGGGGCTATGGCCAACCCATTGCAGGACAGTGGCCTTGACATAGTCCAGGCGGTCCTCCTCTGGCAGTTGCTGTGCTGCGAGCTGGGCCTCCCTGGAAAGCAGGGGCAGGAGGTGAAGGGCCCACCGAGCTCGCAGCCAGCCGGAGGCAGTAGCTGACTCTTCAAAAAGGCTTACGATCGCCTCCAGATTGTCTTGGGGACCCATCTTAGTAAGCAGGAGGTACGGACTCTTCGCTGCCTCCGGGGTTGTGGCAGAGGAACCACCAGGAGTTAAACCAACTCCGTAAGGCCTGCCGATCCTCGGCCTGGGCTTGGAGGAGCTCCCGGAAACATTGCTCCTGGGCAAGGAGGGCTTGATGGTAGGTCACCTGGGTTTCGGCACCAGTGTAGAAGTTCCAATAATAAGGAAGGAAGCGGGGTGGCAGTCCAGGTAAGTCAAGATTTAATGGTTTTTCAGTCTAACAAACACAGTCTTTGGCTTTTCAGCTTCACAAGAGAGCATTGGCTTTTCAGCTTCACAACAGAATATATACTTTAGCTTCATGACAGAATATACACTTTAGCTTCATAACTTCAGGTCTCTTTGTCCCTGACTCTCTCTGGCTCTCCGGCATTCTCAGCAGCCTTTTCAAGCCCGTTTCTGTCGTCACTGTAATGAGACACAGGTGTTTAGTGTTAACAATCATCAGGTGATGGTCCTTACCGCTTCTTCCCTCCCCAGTGACAGACACATGACCACATCCCGCTCCACACATACTTTTCTCTATCAAAAAACCTGGCAAGCAGTTTATACAAATAGTAATAGGAGACTCTGTTAAAATAACCTTCATTCCCTCTTACAGCCTACAGATATACACTCCTTTGAAAGAAATGAAGAAACGTTGTCTGAATTTGGAGCGGTCTGTATTTGATTCTATCAGTTAATTGAGTTTAATTCTGCTCCACTCGTCAGCCTGCAAACAAGAGCATGCTCAGAGATCTTCTATTCATGCATTTTCACACCTTGCAGCATTTGTTTTCTGACTTATGGATCAGCTGTATCTATTCCATACCCCTTGCCCCACTCTCACTTATCAGGTCACAGTGCTTCTGTTCTAGCAGAGGTACGCTGAAATATTCAAAGGCTTTGCACCCTCGGCCCTGCCTGTTAATACGGGATCAGTTCTGCCCAGAGAGGAGGAGGTGGGTGATGATGAAGGTGCCCTCAAGGACAAAAAATAATCTGTAAATCCAGGAACTGTTTTCTGACATGTAGAGCCCTCTACTGGTGGCTAAGGCCCACTTCTTCTGAATTCTCTGCCTCTCCCCTTTTGAGGATCATGAAAATGTATTTTGTTGTGGGGATAAATTGGCAGTGTTGGATCGCTTAGTGTGACATGCTCACCAACGACTGATTAATTGCCTTTGTAATTAACCTGTTGGGTCACATTTCTGCAGTAGATAGCTCCGACGCTGGCTGTCTAATGAATAACCTATAGAAACAGCAATTTATGATTTGTGTGTGAATGGGAGAGACAGAGAGAGAGGATGAGACATTTAGTTAAAATGTTGATACTAGCGTGTCTATACAATATACAACATGTATATTATTTAACAATATAAATATGTATATTATATTATACTGTTATCATTACATGTATATATAAATTAGTTCCAATCCCCTAATCTGATTGGATGAGAAGTATTCCAAGAGTTCTGTTATTTAGTATAACAGCACTGGAGTTCTTAATTGTTAGTATCACAGTATTTATTACAGGACTGCACAATTTTGAAAAAATAAATAAAAGCAGCCTTAAAGGAGAAAAACAAATTGCACAGTCTGCACCCGGCTTAAGTCAGATGAGGTCCACTAGATTCATAGATTTCCATTGCTTAGACCTCCAGGTTAGAAGGAAAAGCTAATGGCCTCCAGCTCGCTCATCAGTCAGCCTTGTCTTGGTAATGATTATTATCCTAAACCAGTATACGTATAATCAATGGATGAACAAGAGGCTCCCCACGGCAACAACCTGTTTGAAAGATACCAGACCTTAGCGGTGGAAATGAACACAAATTTCAGTGCATAAAATCAATTCAGATTTTCTTAATTAAAAGGAATATTCTACTTAAAATTTAAAATTGTCATCATTTACTCACCCCCATGTTGTTCCATACCTGGTTGACTTGCTTCAGTGGAAAAATAAGAGATATTTAGAAGAATCTTCATCCAGGTTTTTTTCTTTTTTTTTTTACTACAGTTCACTTTGACCAAGGCTGTTAAGGTCAAAAAAGGACATAAAACCTGCAAAAAAGCACTATTAAAGTAGTCCACACAACCCATGAGCTACTGTATATTTTGAGATGCCTGATGCCATAAAACTGTTTTGAGTGAGGAACAACTTTGGTCATTATTCACTGATTATCTTCTGAAGAAACGGTTAGCTGTTTATTAGCTGTTAGTTTTGCATTTAGTTCGTCACTGTGTCCAGTTCTCACAGTACACGTTCTTGTATTCTGTCTGTGCTATTTTTATTGTTGCTGTATGTACATGTGCGTGCCTCAGACGGACGCATTTGGAGCATCTCACTAGTATACAGCAGCATAAATGCCGCATTTGTAGGATGCTGTGTCAAGTTAAAAGTAGAGTAAACTTGAAGATTGCATCTTAAGGTTCCTGTATTCTGTTGTACTTCCTCCTTAGTGAGCGGTTCTCATTCTGTGGCTCCGCTGCTTGTGAGGTTTGTTGAGGCGCACTGCCACCTATTGACGTGGCTTGTAAAAACAGATGTACAGTTGAAGTCAGAAGTTTACATGCACCTTAGCCAAATACATTTAAACTCAATTTTTTCAAAATGTTTTTACATTTAATCGTAGAAAAAATGTCCTGTCTTAGGTCAGTTAGGATCACTGCTTTATTTTAAGAATGTGAAATGTCAGAATAATAGTAGAGAGAATGATTTATTTCAGCTTTTATTTCTTTCATCACATTACCAGTGGGTCAGAAGTTTGCATTGCTTTCAATTGTTTAACTTGGGTCAAACATTTTAGGTAGCCTTCCACAAGCTTCTCACAATAAGTTGCTGGAATTTTGTCACATTCCTCCAGACAGAACTGGTGTAACTGAGTCAGGTTTGTAGGCCTCCTTGCTCGCACAGGCTTTTTCAGTTCTGCCCACAAATTTTCGGATTGAGGTCAGGGCTTTGTGATGGCCTCTCCAATACCTTGACTTTGTTGTCCTTAAGCCATTTTGCCATAACTTTGGAGGTATGCTTGGGGTCATTGTCCATTTGGAAGACCCATTTGCGACTGAGCTTTAACTTTCTGGCTGATGTCTTGAGATGTTGCTTCAATATATCCACATAATTTTCCTTCCTTGTGATGCCATCTATTTTATGAAGTGCACCAGACCCTCCTGCAGCAAAGCACACCCACAACTGATGCTGCCACCCCCATGCTTCACGGTTGAGATGGTGTTCTTTGGCTTGCAAACCTCACCCTTTTTCCTCCAAACATAACGATGGTCATTATGGCCAAACAGTTACATTTTTGTTTCATTAGACCAGAGGAAATTTCTCCAAAAAGTAAGCTCTTTGTCCCCATGTGCACTTGCAAACTCTAGTCTGGCTTTTTTATGGCGGTTTTGGAGCAGTGGCTTCTTCCTTGCTGAGCACCCTTTCAGGTTATGTCGAAATAGGACTCGTTTTACTGTGGATATAGATACTTGTCTACCTGTTTCCTCCAGCATCTTCACAAGGTCCTTTGCTGTTGTTCTGGGATTGATTTGCACTTTTCACACCAATCTACATTCATCTCTAGGAAACAGAATGCATCTCCTTCCTGAGCGGTATGATGGCTGCATGGCCCCATGGTGTTTATACTTGCGTACTGTTGTTTGTACAGATGAACGTGGTACCTTCAGGTGTTTGGAAATTGCTCCCAAGGATTAAGCAGACTTGTGGAGTTCCAAAATATTTGTTCTGAGGTCTTGACTGATTTCTTTTGATTTTCCCGTGATGTCATGCAAAGAGGCACTGAGTTTCAAAGTAGGCCTTAAAATACATCCATAGGTACACCTCCAATTCAGTACACCTCCTATCAGAAGCTAATTGACTAATTGTCTAAAGGCTTGACATCATTTTCTGGAATTTTTCAAGCTGCTTAAGGGCACAGTTAACTTAGTGTATGTAAACTTCTGACCTACTGGAATTGTGATATAGTCAGTTAAAAGTGAAACAATCTGTCTATAAAGAATTGTTGGAAAAATGTGTCATGCACAAAGTAAACGACTTGCCAAAACTATAGTTTGCTAATATTAAATCTGTGGAGTGGTTAAAAAAATGAGTTTTAATGACTTCAACCTAAGTGTGTGTAAACTTATGACTTAAACTGTACTTAAAGCTTGAATAGCTCATATTGTAGGAAAATCTGTACTTTTATTATGGAATTTACATACGCGTCAGCAGGCATGATTAATTTGCGTTCCTTTTTTAACACATTATTTTTTAATATAATTAATCGCACAAGTTAACATGTTAAATCGACAGCCCTAATATGCTGTATATTTACATATGACAAATATACAGATTTAAATATATTGCATTATTGTGGAGGATGAGTAAAGCATTGATAAAACAAATAAAAAATGGCTTTAAGAGTGTATATTTTTTTATTACTATATCATTGAACACACAGTCAACAGCAATCCATTTTGCAATTGAGGACACATGAGGACACATTCTTGCATTCTCTCTGCGCTACTTTTAATTGCATTGTTGGTTTATGTATATAGGCAGACTGACTCTTTTGAAGCAACTCCTTGGTTTTCAGTGCTTTCAGGACAAGTTAAAAGTAGTTAAAACAATGAAAATCGAGTCTTGAGATGCATTCTGTTGTGCTTCGTCCAGCTTAAAAAAATGCATTCTGTGTGACCATTGGCTGTGTCCGAAACCAGGAAAATGCTTTGCAGGACCAAGGCACGTTGGAATCCAATGTTCTTTCTAAAATAAAGCAATTTATCACAACAATTGTGATTTTGTTTAGTAAAAGTATAAAATTGATCTCAGTAATGAACTTCAAATTTTTAAATACATACGTTTTAAAGCTTGCAGAATGGCTGAGCACTGCTATACCATTGTGTAAGGCATCCTCTGTGTGCAAAGTAATTACATCCAGTGATTGTACAGCGATTTACAATTGAGAAATACAGCAACACAAGCGATTCGAGAGCACAAGCTAGTCCACGATGTGGGACAGTTGCTCCATTACTCAGCTGAGTTTTTAACACCATCTGCAGGGCGACGAAACATCACTGAGAACACACATACTATTTTTGGTAAATTGTTATATTTTCCCCCTAGTCAAAGCATGAGATTGATTACACATGGGTAAAGCACTACTGAGAAAAAAAGAAATCAACTTACAGTTTGAGCATTAATTTGTTTTATTCATATAATCTGTAATATCACACCACAATATTCATAAATAAAAGTAATGATACAATAACACAATTGGTTGCAATTTAGTTACAGTAAGGTTACATTTGTTAACATTAGTTCACAACATTAGTTAACAAGAATAAACAATGAACAATACTTTTACAGCATTTATTAATATTAGTTAATGTTAATGTCAATATACTAATAGATTTTAATAATCAAAAGTTGTATATGTTAACATTAGTAAATGCTCAATGAACTAACAAAGAACAATTCTATTTTTATTAACTAATATGGACAAAGATTAATAAATACTTAAAACAAAAACATATATTGTTAATTGTTTGATCATGATACCTAATGCATTAATGCATGTTACCAAATTGAACCTTATTGTAAAGTGTTAACACACAAATTAATCTATATGTATTGTGTCAATTTACCGCGTCATTGTTAACTGTCCTATTTTTGCAAATAAAAGAAAAAAAGGAGAATAAAATTGTCCATCATCAGTGCTCTCTACAGTTCGGCAGATCCCTGCACACGCACATGACAAATCTCTCAGAAACGGGACACGATTTTTATTAACGTAAATTATACTTAAATTGAAAATTATATTATACTGCATAATTACAATAAAATAAACTAATATTGACCACTATTAGACATATTGTATGGTTAAAGTAAGAGTCGCTATGTTACGAAAGGGACACATTTTTCCATTTCTGTTAGTCACATGTCTGTGAAACTTGTTCAGTTTATGTTAGTTGTTGAATCTTTTTATGTTCATACAAATATTTACATGTTAAGTTTGCTGAAAATAAAAGCAGTTGAAAGTGAGAGGATGTTTCTTTTTTTTACAGAAAAAGAGTAGAGTTTATTATAGTAGTAAAAAAAACTTTAGAAATTACCTCAAATTCCGACATTTTCCAGTTGCAAATGATATTCCACAGCTGACCGGGGCAGCAGAGATGATCATGCTGATCCACGTCGATAGATGCCAGTACAGCGTCTAACACCACTGTCACATTGGTACTTAAAGTACATGAAGAAGAGCAATGCTCACACTACTACTGAATGCCCCTTTAACAGCCCCTTCTCCCAGCAGACACTGAGCATGACATGCACCGCAAGATGCTCATAAGTTATGAGTCATAACTATCAAAAAACTGCTTATTCAAAAAAAAAAAAATAAAAAAAACGACAATGTAAGCAACCCGCAATTACATGAGACTTCGAAATGTAAACAGCTTTGAGAACAACACTTGTGCACATGTTATAAGCTGGTAATCATGGCAGTAAAGTTTACATGCAAAGTGAAACGGGGAAGAGGTTTTTGCTCAAGCCACTAAATAATATTGGATTATGTATGTATATCGTAAAACCAGAGGTTAGGTTCCTCTCGAGGTTTTTTTTTTTTTTTTACCACTAAAAACATTGAAAGGAGTTTTTCCCTTGCTACAGTCGCTTCAGCTTGTTCACAGGGGGCTTTCAGACAACAAGCCATGATTTTCTATAAAGCTGCTTTGAAACTATGCATATTGTGAAAAGTGCTGTACAAATATAAATGACTAGTGTAGACAAACTTATTTTCTCAAGAAAAATATGAAACTCATGATTGTGAGTTCATATTAGTTTTTCTCAACAATCACACTAAATAATGCAGTGCTGTTGTTTAAGTTAGTTTATAATAGAGCTCTGCTTTTTGTTGCCAATGTCAGACACTTTTGTGGCATTTATGATTTAAAAGACATTTATGTCAAATCCTTGAATAAGTTTGAGTGAAATATTTGTGGGTGCTTGTATTGTAGCGTATCGTATCATGAGGCTATGCATTGTATTGTATCGTGAAATTTGTGCATTGTAATTCACTGTAATTTGTATTATCATTATTCACAATGGTAAATCCCATTAGATTCTTAACACTGTAAGACAGCTATTTTTTTTTTGTAATATATACATACTGTGATAAAACAATATTTTATTACAGTTATCATAAATTTAAGGCAGTACAACAAATATTACCATAGCGTATAAATGTACTAATGAGAATGAGATTTTGTGCATAATAGTAATTAGAATTTGGGGGGAAATGTGCGAAATTGTCATGCCAGTGATGTCACAATTCTGCAAATCATGTTTTTCATATTTTTCAATCAGATTTTTTTTTTTTTTTCATAACATTTTAGGGAGGCAATATGACCTGGACATTCTGGGCTGGATTGGACTGGCCATAGGGAGCACCATTGGGACTATTCCCGGTGGGAATGCTAAAACGGCTAAAATTTATAAAATATGCCTCTTTCCAAATATGGATTTTTTTAATTTTTTTATTTATTTTTTATTTTTATTTTTTTGTGGCTATGCTTTATATTCAAAGGAACAGAAAAGTTCCTTTGTGTTTTGTCTTCTCCACTATTGTATGTGTGTGGTGCCATAGAGGGCTGTGATGGGCCGGTATAGATCCTGAACTGATTTTGAGTGCCCGTACATCCTTGCGTGAGTTTCACTCAAAAAGCCACCTTGTCTTGCTATTGGTTTTGAATATTTCATGGTTGTTCTTCATGTATTATACTCTATGAAAAAAAAAAAAAAAAATCTCATAATGAACAAAAGACATTTTTAAATTCCAATAAATTACATGAATGACATTTGAAAGTTTAGTCCCTGTTATGCACAAGCGAAAACAGCGCTCCATTTCTGAGCCGCCAGACATCGTGTTCAGCAGAGGTTCAAAGGGGTATCAGTCTGTACATTTGATAATGTGTTTTCTGTACCGTTTGGCAGGCAGCACACAGAATGAGTTGGGAGTTGGTCCAAAAGAGGCACAATAGCTCAGTATCGCTCACCTGCTGCTTGCATGCATAATCTTCTCTTGTTTTCTTCCTTCCGGCCTCAAATGGCTGCATTTGTCACTGTGGTTACACAGTCTCTTATCTCATTAGCTGAGATAATCATGGCTTCTTCAAAGGGGTTTGTGCCAACTGTGTGTGTGTGCATGGCAGTTTGTGTCTGAGTCAAAGTATGTTTTGGGCAAATAAGGGGGTTTTCAGTGGAGCTATTTGCATTTGTGAGAGTATTTGTAAGTAGAGGTGGGGGTATTTGAGATTAAACACAGTTTACAGAATTGGATGAAATTGTTGCAGATTACTGTTTGATTAAATAGGTAATAACTTAATCTTGTATTTTTTATTTTATTTAAGTTAAAAAAAAAAAAAAATGAGCCTCATTTTTAAATGGTAACCGGTTAGAATGAAATAAAAGAACAATTAATAACTGTAACAATGATGGTCTGGCATTAGCAGAGGTTTGGGAACCCAATTTCAGGGCTTTATTATAATAATCCGGAAAACCCAAAACCAAAACTCACCAAACAACACTAAATACATCAAACATTTACTGGGTTTACTTGGACACAGAAAGCGGCTTATTTTGAGGATGTGACTTATTGAGAGAAAGTGCCTTCCCCTTTTACATGAACTACTCTCATGCTATTGTATAATGTTATCAAACTGAATCATAAACTTCATCATGTAATCATGCTGCCACCCTATGTGACTGTACCGCCTATAATTTTACCTTTGAAACTAAATTGTGGCGACATGTATACGATTAAAGACCATGTATAAATTATAAACAGTATTATACCAAACAGAAGAGCAAATGAAGAACAATGATCTTTCAGGACACTTTTTCATGCCAACCTAATAATAACACTAAAAAAACAAACATGCAATGCTGATAATGTCTGTATTTGCTTTGAATGTTGAAATAAACTCCAATATTAAATTGATCTATTTATGAGGTGAAATGTCTGTTTATGCAATAAAAGCATATCACTCATTGGGTGTATTTTACTGTTCCACATGTATCCAAACAGAAACAATAAAAAATATACATTTCCTTTTACATGCACTGTGTAAGTGGCATACTTACTCCCGTACACATGCTGCTCAGTCAGTAAGCTGCGTTCTCTACAGCAATGCAATTTCCCTGTGGCGCTTGTGTTAAAGGGATAGTTCACCCAAAAATGAAAATTCCCTCATCATTAATTAACTGTATGCTTGTTATGATTTCTATGCTGATAAATCCATCATACAGGGGAAAAAAATTATTACTTATTTTTGCTTATTTTGGTGAGGCAAGTGTCTTATTTTGGGCTTGTTTTTCCAGACCAGGTTGCTTGTTTCTCTTGCGAGATCTGGAAACACTGCAACTGGTATTTCACCCACCCCTTTGCGCAGAGTACTTTCATTTTAATTTTTTTTTATAAAACATTATTTTATTTTGTTCTAACTGGTTACTATTTGGAAAGGAGGCTACAGAACTTCTGTTTTTGCTCAGAATTAACCGAAATGAGAAACATTTTGGTTTTAGTCCCTGATCTGCTTTCCTATTGATTACTTTTATGCTGCATGTATGTGCTTTTTGGAGCTTAAAAGGTCTGGTCACCATTCACTTGCATTGTATGGATCTAAAGAGTTGAGATATTCTTCAAAAAAATCTTCATTTGTGTTCAGCAGAAGGAAGTCACACACATCTGGGATGGCATGAGGGTGAGTAAATTATGAGAGAATGTTCATTTTTGGCTGAATTACCCCTTTAAGGCCATTAAACTTACATTAAAAAAAATTAAATAAAAATGAAATGGTCTACCTTTTAAGGCTGGAGGTTCGGTTTCTAAATGGCACTTTAATTTAAAGGGTTTCATGCTAACATTAGACAGCACATCACCTCAAATAACATAGTGAAGACACTGTAAATCCAAATGAAAGGTAACTCTCAACATATTTTCATGTATTTATTTTTTATTTGAAGATTATATTATATTATTTTATAAATATTAATGATTCCAAAACACATTTTGATACATTGCATATGTATTTATGGTCACTTTTTCAAGGTAAAAAATATGTATAATAAATACATAATTTTATTATTATAATTAAATACTCTGTGTTTTCGCCCCCTTTTCAAACTCACTACGCCCCCCAGTTTGAGAGCCACTGACTGAAATGATTTTGTTTTACAACATGAGAGATAAAGAGGGCCATTTAGTTGAGTGTGTTTGATTAATTCCTCGGCTCCATTTCTTACAATCCAAAGTAACAAATGTAGCTTTTTGTGATGCTACAGCACTACTCACTGGACAATGTTGCTCATTACTGGGAAAGCTACACAATTGTTAAAAAAGCTGAACTACTATCACACTACTGAAAAATTGTCATTTTACATGTAGTTAGTAGCATCACTATTTTGAGTTAACTACTCCCCAACACTGGTGACAAGCAAGCTATGTTGGTTCACCAGATAGACCAGCACCAAACCAACAATAACAAGTATAATTTAACCTGGACAAGCATGGAAACTCTAAATAGTCAAAGCTCATCTTTTAAGCAAGCGTTGAATTCAAAATCACTTGACTCAAAAATGTGAGGGCATGTACCCCAGTTTGAATGAGCATGTCACAAGATATTTGTTGAAGATATTTTGGAATCATGATTCAAATAAATGATGGCACATGGTTCTTCAAATCCCCCTGTACCCCATAAAGCCTCTAATCTCTACAATAAGTTCAGTTGTAAAAATGCAAGCTCCTTAGAAGATGAGATGCTAATATATGCCATTAAATCAATTTATAAGGAGCATGTTTGAGCTGCCCTCAGTCAGAGAACACATATATACCGCTCATTCTCATTGATTTATCAAGAAATGAGCCTGACTCATTGGCACCTTACCTGTCTGATTCTCTAATAGTGCTGTGAATATGACAGAGCCCTCGATTAGCTTTTAATACATTCTCTCTCTAGACCACACACACACACACTTATCAGGTGGAGGAAATCTCACAGTCCTGTATAATTTTAAAGGCTCCGATATTCAACAACGTTAAAGGGTTAGTTCATCCAAAAATAAAATGCGTTTGTACTTAAAACAGCAAGAGAAATAGCAGCTGAATGAAACAGAATGGCATCTCCTTTTCAGAGTTGTAACTTGACACTGCATCTTTTAAAAGCAGCACGAGATACATGACAAGGGTCAAAGACATCTGTCAAATGCATCTTTATATACAAAAATAATTCAAATATCCAGATGGGTCCCCTGTGGTGTTCAGGAATTGTTAGTAGGCCACACTAGGCCTGTCTGTCCTGCTCTCTTTCTGTTTAGAACTGAGCCCCGGTGGGCGGTCATGAATTAATGGGCCCCTTAGTGATGTAGGGAAGTCACAGAAGTAGAGAATGAGGCATTTCTGCAGTTTGGCTCCAATAAATGCTTTTATTGCATTGGGGATTAAGTTTGGCAGATGCTATTTACACCCCAGAGCAAATAGTGGCAGATATTATTTGCACCCATATTTAAATACTAACATCCAGTTTATGAGCATCACTGAAGTGTGTTTATTGAGTTTATTTAGAGTCCCACAGACACACTATATTACCCCCTACCCCTAAACCTAAACTTACCTTAGAAAAAATAACCGTGGTTTTTAGAAATGTTTTAATTGTTTTTTTTTTTTTACATTTACAGTAACCACAAAATTAACCATGTTTACGATATTACCATCATACTACTGTACTAACATCATGGTTAAATGCATTAAAACTATGGTTTTTGCCAAAAAACATGGTTATGACAATATTACTATAGTAATACAGTGATGCAATCTACACAAAAGCGATGCCGAGGAACGCAGGAACGAGTGCGATCGGCAGACCCGCCTCTGGATCAAACCTTCTTTGCACTCGTCATTCACCGTGACCAAATCACTGTGATGAAATCAACATTCATGTTCTTTTTTTATCTATTATTATGAGTACTATTAAAGGAAGTATTAAGTGTAAACAGGAAATCGGATAGGGAAAAGAGTGGGACAAAAAGTGGATTCGCTAGCGGGGTCGCTAGGACAACACTGCGCATTCACACACTGTCTTTACATGCCACAGTAGCAACATCTATTGTTTAGTTTGTCATATATTTCTGTGGTTCCACCAGACTATTGGGGTGCAAACAGCTGGACTGTGTGGCAGATGCTATTTACACCGGGGTGCAAATGGACACTCCGATTAATTTTTGAGTTCTGAAACTCACAGTGTTTTTATAGTAGAATGACCTCTTATGTCAAAATGTCAAGGTAAATTTGATTCCTTGTGACATGACCCCTTTATGTAAGGCCTCTGCTTTAACCAAGGTATATTGGGGTTGAACATAACATTTACTTTTCTTTTGTGTATGTATTTTTCAATGCAGTGTGTTTAAGTTTTAATTTTGCTGTTTTAAGCACTATTAAAGGAATAGTTCACCCAAAAATGAAAATCTGCTGATAATTTACTCACCCTCAGGCCATCCAACATGTATCTGAGTTTCTTTCTTCATCAAAACAGAATTTAAGATTTTTAGGATTTCATTTCAGGCCTCCTCCTCTAAAAAATGCAAGTGAATGTCCTCCATTTTTTGACGGTCCAAAATGCATATTTAGGGTGCATCAAAATAATCCAGTCGACAAATAAAGTTCTTCTGAACCCAAACGACTGATTATTTTGAGAAACAAAACAATACTTATATACTTTTTAACTACAAATGTTCACTTCCGTACATCTCTGTGACGTGCGCTCATGAGAGGGATGACGTAAGATCGTTGGTAAGGTCACGCGTCACATGGAGGAGGCAGCATTGTTTTGTTTTATTATTATTTGGAAATGATTTTTCATTTTATTTTATATTGTTTTGGACTGTTTTGGTTTGTGAACAGCGCTTGGTCTGTGCTCTGTGCAAGTTTATCTTGTAAACAATGATGCGCTTCCTGCCTCCTCCACGTGACGCGTGACCTTACCAACAAGCTCACGTCATCCCTCTCATGAGCGCACATCACAGAGATGTACGGAAGCGAACATTTGTAGTAAAAATAATATAAGTATTGTTTTGTTTCTCAAAATAATCAATCGTTTGCATTCAGGAGAAATTTATTTGTCAGCTGAAGTCGTGTGGATTATCGTAATGCACCCTAAATATGCATTTTAGACCATTAAAAAATGGAGGACATTCACTTGCATTTTTTAGAGGAGGAGGCCTGAAATGAAATCCTAAAAGTCTTAAATTCTGTTTTGATGAAGAAAGAAACTCAGATACATCTTGGATGGCCTGAGGGTGAGTAAATTATCAGCAAATTTTCATTTTTGGGTGAACTATTCCTATAATTACTCAAGACTGGCTGAGTAAGTATGCACTCATAGTCTCCTGCTGTTCATCTTATGATTCATAGATTTTTCTTTTTTTCTCCTTCACTTCAAGTTACTTTGTAGTTTAAAGATGGTTTTTTTTAAAGTTAGAAAACAAATCACTCATAGCTTTGTTCAATTGTACAGAAATTCTAAAAGAAGCTAGCTGCAAACAGAGCTGTAAGGCTTTGTTTACCAGGGAAATTAATCAGAATTTGTTTATTGGGGAAAAAACTGTCCTAATGCCTTATTCTCTTTGAAATAAAACTGTGAGGAGATGAAAACAAGTCATTTTCCTAATTCATTGCCTCTTTGCATCGCTCTATTACCCACGAGTGCATAAAGTTCTTCTTTTTGTTTGTGTGTTTCATTAAAAAGGGCTTCCTCATGGCTTTGTGTCAATCTCTTACCACATGTACCTCACCGCAGGGATCCTTTTACAGGTCTTGCTTTGGAAACTTGTGGTCTGATACAAGTTGGATTATAAAAAGGCTGCTACCAGAAATGCTTCAGGACCATGCTCAGTAGTGTTGTAATTACTTTGTTTATGTCTGTGAAATGGTTTATAATAAAGAAAAAATCTATACAAGGCCATGTGTTACAGTGATTTTTCCATGGGAAAGGAGTGTTTAAATGCCTAAAACACCCTTTCTCCATCATAAAATCACTGCAACGCACAGCCTCAAGTGGTGGAAACAAGAAGACACCAATGTTCAATTTATCAGGTAAATGTGTTCAAATTAATAATCAAAGAAAACAATTATTCCATCAAGTAATATATTTCATTTGTCAAGCTGTAAGCTGTTGATGGATGCCAAGCAACATAGTAACTTATTAATACTTAGGTATGGGAACCTGTAACAGGGCCGGCTGCATTTATCCCTCTCCTCAGCTGATTAGACCTCCTCCTCGTCACACTCCTCCCTCCTTTGCCTTAGGCCGGGGAACCCCCGGCATGACGTACACCCCCCTTCTGGGGGGGGATGGGGGATGGGGGGGCCGTTGCCCTTCTAGCTGAGGCTGCCGGCAGGCTTTTCCCTGCCTCTCTAGAGCTTGGGAGGGGGACAAGGGGAGGGAGAAGAAGAAAAAAAAGAGGAGAGGGAAAGGGCGAGGCAGATCAACAGTGAGAGAGAGAGAGAGAGAGAGAGGAGAAAGAGAGAAAAAAAATTGATCGTCGGTTCTCAGACACACCGCGGCTGCTCCTTTGGACGTACAGCAGTGGCAAGGACTCCATGACAGCGCATCTCTCCTCCTACCCGGGTTTCGGCACCAATGTAACAGGGTTAAAATGGTCAAGGAGGAGGCGGGAACTGGCTAAATGGTCAAAGTAATATTTAATGAAAACTTAAACAAAAAGACACAAACATAAACACACACACACGGCAGCTGCGTGTGGCTCTCTCTCTCTCTCGAACTGCTGCATCCGGCTGCATTTATCCCTCTCCTTGGCTGATTAGCCCGATTGGGGGCTGGGCGTGCGTAGTCACATCCCGACCCCACCCTCCTCCTCGTCACAGAACCGTTTAATTATTCAGATTCAGATTCATAACGATTCCTCTTAACTGTGTAGGTCAGTAAATCCAATAAGAACTGCATTACTTATTTCCAAATATTTATTCCTGAAAAGTATTAAGATCCCATTAATAATTATTTTAGTAATTTGGGGGAATACATTTTTAAATTATAAATACAATTCTTATTGGATTTACTGGCCTCAGGAGATATTTTAATTCATTATTTGTTTTTGTAAAATACCACCGATTACAAGCTTTAAGGTCTCACAAGCTTGAAGTACACAAAACACGTCTGATGAGGAGGAGGGCGTGGCTGGGCCGTGATGGAGCACAGCCAGCGCTGAATCAGCTGATCAGTGGGAGAGCGAGTTAAGGGGCAGCCGGAGACGCTGGTTCGAGAGAGAGAGAGAGAGAGATGCATGCCACATGCTCATCATGGCCCGGCCACACCCTCCTCCTCGTCACAACACGGTAATAGGTCTTTGTTCATTTTGAGTTATACATGATGAAATAAATGACTTGGGGTTCAGTATGTTTCATATTCACTAAAACGAACCGGCTGATAAGAACAATTCAATGGAAGGAGGAGCTGTATGTTTATAGAGTAAATTCAAAAGAACCAACTCATAGTAATCATTTGTTCTGTAATCAGACTGCATTGGTCACACTGTAACCGAAAGTCATGAAAATCATTCGATATATATATGTATGTTATATATATAAAAATTATATCTCCCAAATGATTTACTCATAGGTCACTCAATCAGTGCCCTTGGAAGATTTCCTTTGTAGTTTCACATATTATTGTATATGCATCTGTAAATCACGGTGACTCTCTTTCCTTGACCACATCCCTCTCTTCTCTCTCTCTCTCTCTCTCTCTCTCTCTTTAAGTGATATGTGCTGTGCTGTAGGTGATTGTATAGTGGGCTCTTCCTCTCATCACAGCCTCTTGAGTTCAGGCAATCAGTGGAGGTCCTTACCTGTGTTACCGGCCCATTTCCATAGCAACCATCCTCACTTGATCAAACTCTATTCATCGAATGACACTTCAGTGACCTATTAGTGCATCAGTGAAATACAGCCTTCTGGGTAAAAAGTAGTAATATAACATCCACTATATCGGCTTCAGACACTCTAACAAAGTGAAACTATGTCAGTTCTGTACAAAAGGAAAGGGCCAGAACAGTCCTGATAACAGAGTAGGCCCAAAAACCAAGGAGCATCCCAATAATGCTTGTGTAATGAACAATGTTCTTGTGCCACGGATTCAGGATATTGCTTAGAAACAGCAAAAGCTGCCATTACTAGTTCGAAAGATGCCATAAAGCCTTCGATACTCATTTGAAAACATCAAATACTAGAGCTAGTAATGTGCATCATCTTGGTCTAATGATGGACAGTTTTCTTGAAATGGAATACATAGACTATCAATTAATTGCCAACAAAAGCTTTCATCAGCCAACTAACAAAGGACAATGCATCTATGTAAACTTCTGCAGTTAATCCAGGATTGACTTCAAAGACATTAATCTAACAGTTCATATATATATATATTTAATTATATATTATTATATTTAAAACACTGGACCTTAACACTTACTTAGTTTACAAATGTTAAACCATGACTATCACTACATAAAAATAACTAATATTGGCATTATATTCATGTTGTTTAGCCAGAGGGGAACTGGCCCCCACAGTCAGCCTGGTTTCTCCCAAGGTTATTTTTCTCCAATAACCAACATCTTATATGGAGTTTTATGTCCTTTACCACAGTCACCTTTGGCTTGCTCACAGGGGTTCTAAATACAATTATCTAATTATTTAATTTTTATGCAGAATTTACAATCATATTTAATCAAACTACACAATGATCACTCTTTATAGATATTATAGTTATTTTTTGTTAATGCATGATTTTCTGTAAAGCTGCTTTGAAACGATGTGTGTTGTGAAACGCACTATACAAATAAAAATGACGACTTGATGGCTTGGGCTGTTTCTAAGACATAATTGGAGTAAAAAAGCATCTCAGTGCTGTTGGACTCCGTTATCAGCACTCTTAGAACACATCCTGTCCAATCAGATTTGTGGACCGGAACTAACTGTTGTATATATTATTTACTACTGTATGTATATTCTATTATATTATACTTTTCTTGACCTTTACAATAAATGGTCATTTGCAACTTTAATTTTCCTAGCGCTCATCTAAAACCTATGTAGATGATATTCACATTCTGAGATGAATAGGCCCTTTAATGCAGTTTAATATAAAAATGTATGGTCAATTCACTCGGTTCATACGAGGACGCCACTGAACTTCCATGTTACAGATGTGAGCATTTCGCTTTCCGGTCGTATGAGTGCTCATTGAAAATGAATGCGATTATGTTGGAGCACTGACCTAGCTAATAAAAACAGTATGCACCAAATGGTGTTAAAATATTGTGTAATAATTTACAATAAGGTTCTATAATTTAACATTAGTTAATACAATAACTATCGTAACAATAAACAACACTTTTACAACATTTTACAATCTCGGTTAATGTTAAAGGTGAAGTATGTAAGATTCAGAAACCCTTGCTATTAATGACACCTGTGGCCATTAAATGAACTGCAGCTAGCTACCTGTTGCTCATGCTTGCGCTCATGCACACACTCCATAGGGACGCGAGCGAGCATCAGCCAAAACAATGACATAATGTACAAAGAGACTGAACGTGATCAACCGGCATCATGCTGACAGATGAAGTAGCATAATTAAAATTACACAGTTATGATTGTTTTACTACAAACTTTGAGACTAAACTAAAACTACTTATCAGCTAACATAGCATACTGATACACACATACAGCTACATACTACCGAACTATACCAGACACTTTACTGTTGCACTGCACTGTTATGTTGCACTATTGTATGTTTTGAATGTCATATGTTGTACTACGATCAAGAAACCAGCATATTTGCTTAAATTTATCCTGTATACCTGACATTTAGTGTAAAGAGAAGACCGTTTAAATTATTTGAAAGTTATGAAGCAAGTTGCAATTCGTCAGCGTTAGCAGGCAAGATCAAGTTAGCTAAAAAATTACACAGATCAATCTTTATAGCACTATATTTCACATGCTTTGCTGTTATGTAAGCTTACCTGTCCAATAAGAAGAATGCCAATTCAGGGTCAGTTTTGATCCCCAAAACCGATCGAAGGTCCCTCCATGAATCAAATGCCCTGCCGATGTTCACTCTAGTTTTCGCTCGACCACGAACACGTTCCCACTTAGCCAGACGGGATTCAGTAGAAGGCTCTCGGGAGCACGCATAAACGTCACATCCTTTGGATTTTCCCGGCAAAACCGACCCACTCCCTTCGCATGAAAATCAGTCTACAGGCTTTAATATGCAACCTAGGAAGTCAGGAAAGGGCTCATTTTTTTAAGTTGCGTTACAAGCCATTCACACATTGGCAAAAAAAAAAAAAAAAAAAAAAAAAAAAAGGCTAATATAATAATACACCTTTAAAGGGATAGTTCACACAAAAATTATAATTCACTCATCATTTACTCACCCTTATGTCATCTCAAACTCATATGACTTTCTTCTGTGGATCATAAACGGAACACCTGAATGAGAGAATTATAATTTTGGGTGAACAATTCCTTTATCTACATATATTACATTTCAAGTTATTTACATTTCAAGTTATGTTAATAAACCATCATATTGTTGGAAATGGAATGGAAATAAATGCATTTTGACAGGAAAATAAGTATATGTAGTGTCAAATTTAAGCACTTTTGAAATCTGCAATTAATCACGATTAACTACAAAAACGAAGTATGAGATTAATCGTGATAAAAATTTGTAATCTACTGACAGCCACAACATTAAAACTACCTGCCTAATATTGTGTGTAGGTCCCCCTCATGCCGCCAAAACAGCGGCAACCCACATCTCAGAATAGCATTCTAAGATGCTATTCTTCTCACCACAATTGAACAGAGCGGTTATCTGAGTTAATGTAGATGCTGTCAGTTCAAACCAGTCTGGACATTCTCTGTTGACCTCTCTCATCAACAAGGTGTTTCCATCCGCAGAACTACTGCTCATTGGATGTTTTTTTGTTTTTGGCATCATTCTGAGTAAATTCTAGAGACTGTTGTGTGTGAAAATCCCAGGAGATCAGCAGTTACAGAAATACTCAAACCAGCCCATCTGGTAGTAGAAACCCTAGTTCTTGAATTTCATGTGTTGGAAGCAGGAAAATGGGCAAGTGTAAGGATCTGAGTGACTCTGACAAGGGCCAAATTGTGATGGCTAGATGACTGGGTCATAGCGTCTCCAAAACGGCAGGTCTTGTGGGGTGTTCCCGGTATGCAATAGTTAGCACCTACCAAAAGTGGTCCAAGGAAGGACAACCAGCGAACCGGCGACAGGGTCATTGGCACCCAAGGCTCATTGATGCGCATGGGGAATGAAGACTAGCCCATCTGGTCCGATCCCACAGAAGGGCTAATGTAGTACAACTTGCTGAAAAACTTCATGCTGGCCATGATAGAAAGGTGTCAGAACACACAGTGTATTGCACCCTGCTGCGTATGGGGCTACGTAGCTGCATACTGGTCAGAGTGCCCATGCTGACCCCTATCCACCACCGAAAGCGCCTACATTAGGCACATGAGCATCAGAATTGGACCATGGAACAACGGAAGGTGGCCTGGGCTGATGAATCATGTTTTCTTTTAGATCATGTGGACCGCTGGGTGCGTGTGCATCGTTTACCTGGGGAAGAGATGGCAGCAGGATGAAATATGGGAAGAAGGCAGGCCAGCAGAGGCAGTGTGATGCTCAGGGCAATGTTCTGCTGGGAAACCTTAGGTCCTGGCATCCATGTGGATGTTACTTTGACATGTACCACCTACCTAAAGATTGTTACAGACCACGTACACCCCTTCATGGCAACGTTATTCCCTGATGGCAGTGGCATCTTTCAGCAGGACAATGCGCCATGCCACACTGCACAAATTGTTCAGGAATAGTTTGAGGAACATGATGAAGAGTTCAAGGTGTTGACTTAGCCTCCAAATTCCCCAGATCTCAATCCGATTGAGCATCTATGGGATGTGCTGGACCAAAAGTCAGATCCATGGAGGCCCTACCTCGCAACTTACAGGACTTAAAGTGTCTGCTGCAAACGTCTTGGTGCCAGATACCACAGGACACCTTCAGAGGTCTTGTGGAGTCCATACCTCGACAGGTCAGAGCCGTTTTGGCAGCACGAGGGGGACCTACACAATATTAGGCAGGTGGTTTTAATGTTGTGGCTGATCGGTGTATATATATATATAGTATATATACAGTATACAGTATATATGTAACTATTGTTCCACAGGAAAAATAAAAAGTCATAGTCAGCAGATGAGAGTAACTTTCAAAGCCGTTTAAAAGATTATTGTAATTTAGAGTGTATGTCAAGGTATTTGCAGGTATCAGCTCATCCAATTTAATCATTTTTAATACCCTTTTCAAGACATTTTCAAAAATATTTAAGACTTGCTCATTACAGGGGGCCTGGGTAGCTCAGCGAGTTTTGATGCTGACTACAACACCTGGAGTTGCGAGTTCGAATCCAGGGTGTTCTGAGTGACTCCAGCCAGGTCTCCAAAGCAACCAAATTGGCCCGGTTGCTAGGGAGGGTAGAGTCACATGGGGCAACCTCCTCGTGGTCGCGATTAGTGGTTCTCGATCTCAATGTGGCGCGTGGCAAGTTGTGCATGGATCGCGGAGGGTAGTATGTGCCTCCACATTCTGGGAGTCTCCGTGGTGTCATGCACAATGAGCCACATGATAAGATGCATGGATTGACTATCTCAGAAGCGGAGGCAACTGAGACTTGTCCTCTGCCACCCGGATTGAGGTGAGTAACCTCGCCACCACGAGGACCTACTAAGTAGTGGGAATTGGGCATTCCAAATTGGGAGAAAAGTGGGGGGAAAAAAGACTTGCTCCTTACTTCAATTGCTGTTGGGGTTAATGCATATAGTTACCCACCACTAGATGCAACATGAAGTCACATATTAAAACGAAGCGTTGCTTATGCAAGAGTAAAGGGCTGGTTTGATACTGTATACCAACTGTGAGTAATAACTACTGTAGATGTCTGCATAACAATAAAGTTCATTACTTATGCTTATGTAAATTACTATACACAAGGTACCTCGACTGGATGTCACTCCAAAAATCTTACATAAACATCCATTGGTTTGTGTTTTTCAGTGCACTCATTGAGGCTCTCGTAAAACATGAGCACAAATGGCCCTGCATTATTGACACTATCAACAAGCTTCTTGAACTAGACCAAATCAAATTATATATGCTATATATTTGCTACAATTTTTACTAAAGCATTTTTGTGAACTGTATTTGCAAAAATTACAGTACAATTTCACTCACTTTTTTGGAATCAATTTGAATATTATTTTATTATATTATTTATAATCATTACGGGTTCCTTTCGTTTTTTATTATAATATAAAATTGAATTATTATAATTTTGAGGATTAGATTTGTTTTTATATAATAGTAATATATTTCTGTAGTATCTACTTCACCTTCATTTGGAGCTTTTATTTTGGCAGACTTGGAGCCTTTATTTTGGTGGAAAGGGCAGTGTTTATTTAACAGTTAACATTGTTCCTCATTTTACAAAGTCACAGTCGATCATTCATATTCTCTGTTCCTCAGTGGTGAAAAGCGCTTCCACCAGATATCAGATATATTCTCCAGATATCACAACCATGGGTGTCTTTTTTTCCAAACTGCATATAGACTGCATTTAATATGTACAGTTTTACCATTATCTATGTAGCAGATATTAATACTCATCTTCAATTATTTGTATTTTTTTTATAAAGCATTTTTTATATTTTTATATAGAATAGCATTTGAATATAAAGTAATTTAACTATATCGTGTGATATCCTAAAATATTCTGTGTTTTAAAATATTTACTAACATTTCCCACTAATTCATGTTCATGTTAATTTCAAAATTAGTTATTTCAATGTGCAAGTTACAGCTACAAATGCACAAATTGTGACATGCTCCATCATTTGAGTCAGATGTAATTTTTTGGAGAAACAGATTTTAGTTTAAAGAGCCCATATTATGCTAATTTACAGGTTCATAATTTTATTTTGGGGGTCTACTAGAATAGGTTTACATGCTTTAATGTTCAAAAAACGCATTGTTTTTCTCATACTGTACATATACAGAGCTCTTCATACTCTGGCCGAAACAGTCTGATTTACCTCCTGTCTCTTTAAAGCCCCCCTTTCCAAAAAGCCCAGTCTGCTCTGATTGGTCAGCTGGCCTAGTCTGTTGTGATTGGTCAACCACATAGAGCGTGTGTCAGAAATGTAACGCCCCATACCATAACCAAGTTTCATCTCCCAAGTCTACCTGAGCAGCTGTAAACACAACTGTAACTATGGTAACAGTGGTGTCAGTTTTTGCCTTACCAGTTTTGGTCCGATAATGAAAGTTTGGAAGAAGAAGCTGATCAACCCGAACCACCTTCGCAAGCATGACTTGAGCAGGACGTTTCACAGTGGTAAGTTTTAATTTAGTAGCTTTCTTACAAACACACTGTTGATTATTGTGAACCTAACAAAGCTTCAAGTAAGTCATCTTTTGCTGGAATGGGTGCAGCTGCACTTTTTTCGCCTGAGATATGAATGGAGAACAGAGGCTTACTCCCGGTTAGTGAGCAAGTTAGCCGTTGACTACCGATAGCGGCTGAAACACTACAGCTTGTAATTACATCATTATATAAGACTCTTGAGATCGAACATTTTGTTACACAGTTTTAGGTAAAAGCTGGCCCACAGCTGAATAGGAAACCCTTACCAAAACAATAACATTACATAGCAAGTTAGCCGAGCACTACCGTGGATTGCAGACATAAATTACCGTTTGAAAACAATAAATCCATCTCCACACTTGATCATTATTCATGATAGTAAGAACAACAAACAATCTGCATAATTCTACACAGTTGTAGGTAAAAGTGGGCCCGCAGCTGATTATCAAAACTATTTCAACACAATAACATTAGCTAGCAGGTTAGCAGAGGCCTACATCTGTGCACTGGGTGTACACTGCAGCTACAACACAAAACTCTGCATTTGAACTCTCGGTAGCAGATAAATCCACAAATAATCAAACATACTTACAGGCTGTGATCCTGAAGCACCAGATTGTCCCAACAAAGTGGGAACTGTACCATCTTTCAGGGGTAACCGACTTGAAAATCCGGCATTGGTTGTGGTTGTACTGCTGAGGAATAGTGGAAAAATACATTTTAACCACTGATACTTCAATTTGTCTGCCTTCGGAAGTTCAAACAAAGAGTTTTTGCTTTCACAGTGAAGAAAACAGCATCTTTTTGACATGGCAACAACACTAACCCAACTCATCCTGGCCTCGGCTATAACTACATGTATTTGAGTGTGGGCAAAGTAGCCCTTAGGCAGGTGTGTTGCAAATGTGTTCCATAGTGACGTAGATACTTTACGGAAAAAAATGTCTGGACTACAATCCAGCCATTTCTTGTAGTTTTTGAGCAGTGTTGTCTGTGGGAGAGAATAACTCCCTTTTGCGTGGACTTAGCTCTTGGTGCATGTGAAAGGTCTGCAAAGTTACAAAGCGCAATGTTACACTAAAGGAATGGTAAAATCCCAAAAAGCATAATAGGGCCTCTTTAAGCTTTTAAATGATGTCACTGTTATCTCGAAATTCAAACAATATATGTTGTATTTATACTCTTTAATGGTGCGTGTGACAGATTGCAGTAGCTGGCCATTCAAACAGAGCGGGGAAACAACGCTCTCTCTCTCTCCAACTTGTAGCACGAAAATACATGAATGAACCTCTGAGGGTATACTGAAAGATACATTACAACTTACTGAAATGTGTCTTCTCTCATATAATTGCCTAGTCTGTTAATGTTGAAATGACAATGGAGATAATGATTGGGGAATATCTCGAGCCCCGGAGCAGCACTCACGGGACCAGTGCATATGTACACTGAACCAGAGATTATTTAGAAGAGATGGGCCACTTCCATGTAAATAAATAGGAGAAATTGGAACGCTCAACCAAGGAGCTCTGAGCACCCAATGGTCAACTGGTGTAGGAAGGAAGTCCCACCTTACAGTTAAAAGAGCCAGTCACCTTTTAGATACAGACATCACCTGTCAATCAACTCTAGAATGCGCATGCGCATTAGCTATACAAGCCGGGAAAAGAGCGTGTTTTAGTGTAATATGTGGTAAAGAATCACAATCTATGAAACCAGTGTCCTCAGATTTTATTGATGATTTGAAATATGTTCTTAATCTTAACTAGCCATTTTTGAGATTTTGGCCTTTCTCCATTCAAGTAGATAAGAGCTGCACTGGCATGACTGGAAATTATGTCCGATATGGATTTTGGAGCTTCAAATGTTTGGCACCCATTCACTTGCATTGTATGGACCTACATAGCTGAAATATTCTTCTAAAGATCTTCATTTGTGTTCTGCTGAAGAAAGAAAATCATACACATCTGTGATGTCAGGAGGGTAAATAAATCCTGAGAGAATCTTCATTTTTGGGTGAACTATCCCTTTAATACCAGGCAAAAAACAGGGCACACACACACGCAGTGGGAGTTTGACTTATTATCCAAGAAGCACAAGGATAAAGTGACATTTTAAATAAACATATCCAAAATTACAACATAATTATGAGTCTGTGAAGACAGTATGACTGAAGTGTAAACATGATTTATGAAAAAGCGCACGATGTGATTTCAAATCGGATGGTCGCAGTCTAGACTCTGTTTGCAGTCTCCGTTTATTATGCACGTCTTGAGTTTGTCAAGAGTAACATTAACTTTAAACTATATCATATATATTTTCCCACTCTGTGACATGTCTGTGTAAATGTTTCACACGATTCCCATGTAGTGAGCCCAATGCATGCATTCAAAAATCAACCCGATTTGTGTGATGCTGAATTCCTGACATGAAGTGATGATTTTACAGCAGAGCTTGTCTGTCCATCTCTTAAAATTTACCACATTTATATCCACATCACCAATCTGGTAATTACCTAGTTAAGCATTTATTAAAAAAAAAAAAAAAGTTTAAATGCTTTAAAAAGGTTCCATAATGGGGGCCTGGGTAGCTCAGTGGTAAAATACGCTGGCTACCGCCCCTGGAGTTCGCTAGTTCGAATTCCAGGGCGTGCTGAGTGACTCCAGCCAGGTCTCCTATGCAACCAAATTGGCCCGGTTGCTAGGGAGGGTAGAGTCACATGGGGTAACCTCCTCGTGGTCGCTATAATATGGTTTGTTCTCGGTGGGGCGCATGGTGAATTGAGCGTGGTTGCCGCTGTGGATGGCGTGAAGCCTCCACACGCGCTATGTCTCCGTGGCAACGCGCTCAACAAGCCACGTGATAAGATGCGCAGGTTGACTGTCTCAGACGCGGAGGCAACTGGGATTCGTCTTCCGCCACCCGGACTGAGACGAATCACTATGCGACCATGAGGACTTAGAGTGCATTGGGAAGTGGGCATTCCAAATTGGGAGAAAAAGGGGAAAAATCCCCCCCCCCCAAAAAAAAGATTCCATAATGTTCTTCTATTCAGAATATGATACGAAGAAACTAAAACATGCTCATTTATTTCCGCTATTCTCTTCTGACAAAAAACAAACAAACAAAAAAACAAAAAAAAACGAGAAGCTCGCTCTTACCATTTATTCTACTTAATTTCATTAATTCTGCATGTCATTTAACTTAAAAATGATGTCCTCGGGCGGTCGCGTGGTGCCATTGTTTTGTGGAATATTTCTTGCAAACATTGGAGTGATTAGGGCATTTGTTGCACTCGTGTAACTGCCAATTGGGCCTGACTCACTGAACATTCTCTTGACTGTCCGAGGAAACTGAGAGCCTATTTTGTTTCTTTTTGTGTTGGTTTTATTTTTGACGCATAATTTATTTTTTCTAATATGTCAAAATGTCAAATGTTAGTATGAGTGGATTGTTTCTCGCCATGTGGAATGTGAATCGGTTGGGGCACCCCATAAAAAGAAGGAAGGTTATTTCTTTTCTTAAACGTAAGAAATACGATATAGTGTTTCTTCAAGAAATGCATATTTCCCTGCAGGAAGCTGAGAAAATTGGGAAGGTATGGGATGGACATGTTTTCTTTAGTGCTGGCTCAAGTAAGAGCAGGGGAGTCTTTACACTGATAAGTAAACATCTACAATTCAAATGTCTCAAACAGATTAAAAATAAATTAGGAAGAGTCATTATTGTTTAGCAGAATTTCAGGGGCAAAGGTTGATTTTGGCTAATATTTACTCCGCTGATGATCAGGGCTTTTTTGTAGATCTTGAAGGGATGTTGCAAGCCGCTGGAACCCCTCATGATATAATATTGGGAGGAGACTTTAATCTTTTGGTGGACTCAGTGCTTGATCATAGTGAAGTAAAAACCCCCTAAAGCAACATTGTCGCTTCACAGGATGTGTAAAAATCTTGGTCTTACAAATATTTGGAGACTTTTGAACCAATCTGGTAGGTGCTATACATTTTTTTCATCAGTCCATACGATTTATTCTAGAATAGATACTTTTTTGTATCTATGTCCCTCATTTCCTCTGTTGTGGATTGCTCAGTTGGAAACATCTCAGATCACACCCTGGTGAGTTTAGAGGTGTTGCCATATACAGAGAAAAATAAATCATATAGTTGGCACTTTAATGTATCCCTTTTGCAAAATCCTGAATTCCAACAAATGTTAAAGGCTGAAATCAGTGTTTAAATGGAGACCAGTTGGTCCTCAGTATCCTCTGTGGGCGTGGCTTGGGAGGCACTTAAAGTGGTTCTTAGGGGTCGGATCATACAGTATGCCTCATTCAAGTCCAAAGCACGAGAACTTGTGGAGTTGGAAGGGAATATTAAAAGTGCCAAGGCAGAGCTGAAGCGCCGAATGTCGTCTGATGGCCTCAGAGAATTGACCCAATTGAAATACAGATATAATACTATTTTGTTGCAGAAGGTGGAGTTTTGGCTATTCAGGGAATGACAGTCATACTTTGAGTTGGGGGACAAAGCAGGGAAGCTTTTGGCTAGCTATATAAAGCAGAGAAAGACTTTTTCTACTATTCCCTCAGTGAAGGTGGTGACATTTTTACCTCGGCCATTGATATTAATAATGCTTTTAAAGAATTCTATCTTGATCTTTATAGTTCCACGTCTTCGTCTACTGATGAAGATATTAGAAATTTTGTGGAACCATTAGAACTCCCTAAACTGACAACTGAGCAAAAAAATTCTCTTGATTCTGAGATAAACTTGGAGGAGCTTGGCGAGGTAATTAAGGCCTTGCCTACAGACAAGGCTCTGGGGCCAGATGGCTTAGCCGCTGTATTATTTAGATCTTATTCTACAGAACTGGCTCCACTTTTTGCTAGAAATTTATATGGAATCATTAAAGAATGGAAAGCTTCCGCCAACCATGACACAAGCCCAGATCAGTCTGATTCTTAAAAAGAACAAAGATCCAAGTGACTGTAAGCGTCAAATTTCCCTGATCCAGCTAGACGTTAAAATATTGTCTAAAATTCTGGCTAACCGATTAAGTTATGACATCTTATACATATAGATCAGGTGGGGTTTATTCGGGGCCACAGCTACTCTGATAATATTAGTCGTTTCATCAATATCATGTGGTCAGTGGCGAATGATCGGACTCCGGTCCCTGCCATCTCACTTGACACCGAAAAGGCGTTTGATATGGTAAAATGGGATTATTTTAAGATTTTGGAAATATACGGGTTCGGGAATACTTTTATTGGATGGATTAAGTTACTTTATAGACATCTGGTAGCGGCGGTACAAACAAATGGATTAATTTCAGACTATTTTACTCTAGATAGGGGCACCAGGCAGGGTTGCTCTCTTTCCCCATTATTGTTCTGTCTTGCCCTGGAACCATTAGCAGACACAATAAGAAAGGAAGATGATTTTCCAGGGGTGGTGGAAGGAGGTATGGCACATAAGCTTTTGCTTTATGCAGATGATATTTTATTATTCGTCACCGACCCCACTAGATCTATGCCTTGCCTACACAGAATTATTAATTCCTTTTCTAAGTTCTCAAGATACAGAGTCAGTTGGTCTAAATCCGAAGCTTTGTCTCTGACAGTGTATGGTAACGGCTTTTCAGCTGGGCGCTTCCAGTGGCCCAAACAGGGCATTAAGTATTTGGGCATTTTATTCCCAGCAAATTTGTCTGATTTAGTCAGAGTTAATTTTGACCCCTTAATAAACAAGTTTAAGTGATGTGGGCAGGTGGGCTTCATTACATTTATCTATGATTGGGAAGGTTAATGTTATTAAAATGAATTGTATTCCAAAATTTAACTACCTGCTGCAGTCTCTCCCTGTAAATATCCCCCTCTCTTATTTCAAGCAATTTGATAGCATAGCGAAGATAGAATGGTAAGCGTCCCAGATTGCATTTCAATAAGTTACATAGGCAGATTGACAAAGGTGGGCTAGGCCTTCCCAAGATTTTGTTTTATTATTATGCATTCAGTCTCAGACATTTGGCTTATTGGTCGCTTCCACCTGAGAGAGCCCCTCCCTGGTTCTGTATTGAACAGGAATTTATTGCCCCTATTTTGCCACTGCAAAGCCTTTCTATTAAACTAACCGGAGAAGTTAAGTTACACCCCATTATCTCGAATTTGCACTCGGTATGGACAAAAGTGTCCAGAGTGTTTAATTCGGACATAAATTTAAATGTTGGGTAACACTTTATTTTGATGGTCCCAAGTAGATATTTAACTGACTATAAGTGACTTATCAACTGGCTTGCTATAGGTAGTAAACAGTGTTTCAACAAACATTCAGTAGACTATCAATAGCTTGTATAAAAGCAGCAAAACAACAGCTTATCAACTGACTTGCTATAGCTAGTAAACAGTGTTTCAATAAACATTCAGTAGACTTTCAGTAGCCTGTATATAGATCTTTATTAATGACCTTTTAATGAACTGATGTTCTCAACAATAATGTAAGTAGGTCATTAGATAAAGATCTGTATACAGGCTACTGAAAGTCTACTGAATATTTGTTGAAACACTGTTTATTAGCTATAGCAAGCCAGTTGATAAGTCACTTATAGTTAGTTAAATATCTATTTGGGACCATCAAAATAAAGTGTTACCAAATGTTGCATCGAGCATATGGCTGAACCCCAAATTATGTATTAATAAGTCCCCTTTTGCTGGTCAGAGTGGATCGTGAGGGGGGTTACTACACTCGGTGACCTATATGAGAGTGGAGTGTTGAGATCCTTTGAAAATTTGGTTCAACATTTTGGGATTCCCAGATCTCAGTTCTATAAGTATTTACAGCTACGCCACCTGCTCTGTACTGTTTTGGGAGTAGTTTACACCCCCTAAAGCGGCAGATACTCTGGGAGAGGCGATTACTGCTTTTGGAAAAGGTCATGAGGCGTCAGTGTATTACTCTCTGCTAATTCAGAGTCTTGGGGATGGAGCTTTAACTTCTATCAAGAGACTATGGGAGAAAGATTTAAACTTGGTATTGGAGGAGGGAGTGTGGGCTAGGATTCTAAACAACATCAAGTCTGCATCTAGATATGCAAGGGTGAATGACTTATACTCATAGTGTGTGCCCGTTGTGCTGTAAATATGCCCATATTAGAAAATCAGCATATTAGAATGATTTCTGAAGGATCATGTGACACTGAAGACTGCAGTAATGATGCTGAAAATTCAGCTTTGATCACAGGAATAAATAGCATTTTACAATATATTCAAATAGAAAAGTTATTTTAAATTGTAAAAATATTTAACAATATCACTGTTTTTGCTGTATTTTGGATCAAATAAATGCAGCCTTGGTGAGCAGAAGAGACTTCTTTTAAAAACATTAAAAAATCTTACAGATCTATAAATGGTAGTGTAAAATTTTTAAGTCTTTATGTAAAGAAAATGTATTGTCAGATTACTTTTAACTTAAACTACAAACAATACATTCAATCATTAAGTCTCCTCACATTCATTCTCTCTCAGGGGAGGGGTCTTTGTCTCCTCAGGTGTGAATCACATCAATATTCATGATCATCCAAGCATCCTCGCATATTGCCTTTCTAACACTAAAAGTGTCTTACAAAAGTTAAATGACTATATTTATTTTGTATGAATGAGTGATCAGGATGGGTTTCACATCATTTTGTAGTAAAAACTCTAGGCTACAAGATCTTGTGAACAAATGTTTAGTATGTGTTATATGGCCTTATTTCAGTGACTTAAAATGTTTGTTTTTTCAAAAACCACGCATAAACATTATTTTCTCAAAAATACAAACATACACGTTGCTCAAATATTATTGTTGCCCAGTTTGTGCTGAATTCAGTGTTATCAGACTTTAGCCATTAATATGTTTTTAAGTAACTGAAAAAAGCACAAATGTCAAGGCATGTCAAAAACTTCTCCAGGGCCCAAAACACCCTCAGACCCCAGAGGGTTAAAACTCAATCTACCTTCAAATCCTCATCTGTTTGGGAGAACATTTAACTCACTTTAAGCCCCACTCAGTGGACATTTCACCTCGGAACAGCCGCAGTATGTTAGGAGCCACATAATATCATTTTGCAAAAGTGGCGCCTGATATCTTATGAGGTCAGGTTGAATGCTAAGTGTAAGCATGGTACGAATTAAGGGGGGCCTCAGGAGGTCTCAGACCCCACTGAAGGAACCAGAGACCCCCCGGAAAGCTATTTTGAGAATAACCTGATTGGAGCCGATGCAGATATGAGCTGATCCCCTCCTGTTGGCTGTAACTTTGCCTTGGCACGTGCTTCAACCCCTCACAAAACCGTGGTGTAATTCACACTATAAGTAATAGCTAAAATGATATTTTCTTAGCAAGCATCGCTAATTAATGAGCCCGTTTACATGCACACCATGATAACTTTAACAAATCAGCTTATTTAGAAAATCAGACAAAGAAAACTAATTTACATGAGATTCTAAAAAAATCAAGTTATTCTCTGCTTTTGATCTCAAACCGTGAAGACACATGCGCAGAACACTTGCGTACATGTAACGCAAAATGGGCAAAAATCTACCCATGTCGATCGGTTTACACTTTAAGCTGTTTAATGCATTTACATGGCCATGCACAGTGTCGGCTTATTCGTAATCGTGTGAGAACTTGCACATCTCACATGAACTTGCTTGACACTGTGAACAAGCTTCTCATGCATTCATAAACATGCACCAGATGCTAAGATTTTCACTGAAAAAATTACTAATATTGCAGGTTGTTTCTTAGCAAAATCTATCATATGCCTTCAGAAGACAGAATATGATGCATGAGCTGCATGGACTACTTTTATTATACTGTTGGGTCCTTTTTTAAGCTTTAAAGTGAATCGCTATCAACTGCTGTTGTATTGAAAGGTAGAACATGATATTCATTAAAACATGTCCTTTTGTGTTCTGCATAAGAAAGAAGCTATACAGATCTGAAACAAGTAAATTATGACAGTTTTATTTGTGGGTGAACTATTCCTTTAATAATCTCTATTGTATATCCTCGTTGTCCGATGAAAAACACGTATCTCCACTTTTGGCAATTTTGACTTTTTACCATAGACTGAATGCGCCGAATGACCTCTTCCTACTGTTTGAATTGAATGACCAATGAAAAGATATTTAATCAGGCTATCTGTTTAAAAATTATCTCCACTGGCCTTGAGAAGTGTCCATCAAAATTGCGTATGTCCTGCCCTTATGTTTTGAAGAGCGTCAACTAATTTACCTCAGCTGTCCAGCTGTGTAGTGTAGTGAAGAGATTACCTACATCACGCTGGCTCTGTGCGTGCTTGAATGGCTTTGGTTGTCAGGGAAATCACAATGTCAGGTGGCTTTAAAAAGTACACTATACCAGCCATACGGTTGCCAGATTTCCATTTTCGTGAAATTGCGAGTGAAAGCTAATTCTGAGAAAAAGTTTTACATGCTCTTGAAAAAATTTTTTTTGGAGATCCGTGTTTTTCATCAGATAGCGACAATATCTATTTCCTTTTCATTTCTTTTTGTAAATTGTACTGCAATAAGTGTTGCCTTGAATGTCTCACCGCAGCATGAATGCAAACAAAAACACTCATATGTATGCCTCTATTGCACCCTTTGTCCCACGTGACAACAGCCTGCATCCTGGTTTCCACACAAACATACACAGCCACCAGACAAAGCAGTGAATCACTGCGGTAGGAGACTTGCTCTTAAAACATAGGTAACAGGATATGACACATGCTCTCCCTGACAGGCCCACAGGTCACATGCAGTCTGCAGTCCTGCATTTTCACCACGCTCCTGCTGTCCACTCAAGTCACCTATCAGTCCACCTTGGCTGGGTTTTGCAGCCCTCAGTCAGCCCCGGAGCCCCTGCTAACCCACATAGCCAGTCACAACAGACCCCCCTGACCAGGCACACTATTCGAGCCCTTCGCAACCAATCCAGGGTGACAGAATAAGGACCTGAATCCGAACGAGTACCTGTTCGTGCATGAACAATCCCTGACAGCACTGCTGACTAATACAACACATTTTCATATAAAAAGGTGAGTGTGGCTGTTTTTACCAATGGTAAACATAGCCAACTGACATATCCAACAGAGGCAAGACAGCAACCAAAGCAAAGCAACTCTAAAATACACCTGGGGAATCTCCACTGGCTTTCTCTAAACTGAAACCGTGATCCAACAATGAATCCACCTCCAAGAACATTAAGAGCAGTTTCTCACACAAAAACTGGCTTTAGGATAAAACTAGTGCTGGCATGAAGTAAACTAAAATGCAGACAGGATACAGGTGCTGGTGCCATAGTCAGTGCCAAATCTGGCTCCTTTCCAGGTGTTTCCTCAAAAGAAGGGTGGTTGTGGACTGGAAATATTTACTTTGCACCTCCTGGTCTCGTAGAGGATTCATGAATGTCAAAGTTTAGCTGGTTAGTATGGGCCAGTTAGCCCCTAATTATGCTGGCAAAAAGTATGTTTCTTCACTCAGAAGTAGCCGTCTATAAAGCGCAACAGTGCCTGCCCACTTTTTCAACATTCTTGGTTCCGGAAGTATACATTTTTTCCATAGTAATTTCATAAAAGCGTTCCAAGCCATGAGCAAAACTGGTATACAAGAGTTACTGCCAGTACTGTGACATCATTTTGTCATCGTACCCTAACCCTACTGGTTCACTTTGATCACTGGGTACTAAAGACCTGGATATACTTCCGTAGAAGTTCTTCTTTGTTCAGGGCTAAAAAGAAGTTCTAAACAGCCGAGCAATGGTATAGTTTCTGAACATTCAGACACCCACAACACCGATGTGGGAGGCATTTAGAAGTACATTTAAATACGAGGACGCTACATGTAAAACCTTACAAATGTGTTATCAATGACTGAATTCCTCATTCTATGAGTAGAATTCACTTGAGGTCAGTAAAAGAAGCTGTTTTAACCACTCAATGATGATTTAAAGTAATAAATGCAGTAGAAAATTTTTAATTCATCTTGTTTACATTATGAATTCATGACGTTTGTGCACTAACATGCTACACGTGGCCATAATATGCATCGGTTACACTCTGTTATTGTAATTTATGATGACCCTGATACCATTGCAAAGATGAGTGTATAAAAGTGTTAATGTGCAGAACAAAAATAAACAATGATGATTAGAGGCATATCTTACTTTAGACAGTTGTGTGAATGGCTTTTGCTGCAGATGGCACATGAGTGAATGGGCACTTGAGAGTATTTGAGAAGATTTGATTCCTTTAGTAGACTTAAAAAATAAAAAAATAAAAAATAAAAAGACATGATTTGGTCTTGTAAAATGTCTCTAAGGGAACGATCGTACAGATGTAGGTACATCTGCACCAGCTCGCTAATAACTCTGCACATCGATGTGTTCATGTTGACTCATTTTGACTCACTGAACAACATAAACAAAATTAGCCATGGGGCTCAAGGTAGGTGGAGCTCTTGGTTACACCAACAGATAATGTGGACCAATGACAGTAAGGTGTTTAGCAGCTGGTCAGAAGTTTTCCTAAAAGTTCGCCCCAGCGAACTGTTACAATCTACAGAAACGAACGCAAAAAACACTTCTTTTCGGACAGATTTAGTTCTAAATGACGTCACACCCATTAGTTTTTCGATTTCATAGGAAGTATATCGAGGCCTTAAGGCTTTGTGCTAAGCATTTTCAATGAGTGAATGAACTACAATTTCCATGCAGTAGGGCTGTACAATTAATAAAAATAAAATCAAAATGGCAATATGACCTTGTGCGATTAGTAAATCGCAAAGGTCTGTGATTTAATTAAATAAATAAATAGTCTGCTCGCTTCAAATTTCATTTGAACTGCTCTGTCCAGTCAATATTATGTTTTAGCATTATTACAGTGTTTTCAGAGTGGTTCTATGCTCCACAACTCCATCTCATGCTTAGAGTAACAGAATTTCTCAGAGTTCGGTTCCGTTTGCTTAAGTGCACTAAGTGCTTTATTTACATTAAGCCAGTGCATCATGCGTGAAGCGGTTTTTATTACTGTCTGCGGTAGAAGCATCTCAATCTCCACCAGGCACAAGATGGGTATAATTCAAACATCTTTATTAAATGATTGCTGAGCAAACAGCATTAACAGTAGCACCTGAAGAGCTACTGCGCTCTTCCTCCTTTCTCCTGTCATTTGTTTACCTCACGAGAGAGCATGTCACCTTATTACACTCCCAGCAGCTACAAGTGAAAGTGGCACTAATATTACCAACATCCAAAAAAATGAAATGGAAGGAATGTACATATAATAAATCTATATAAAATATTCAGAAACTATAATATAATGCATTGTTAAATGAAATTTAATAATGAATAAAAATAATTAAATGAAATGTTGACAAACTAACCAAAACTTTCACTTTAAATTTAATTCCACCAATTGGTTATCAGTTCAAATTAATTTTGACATTAAGCCTCGTTCTTTAGGACTATCTTATATACCAGGGGTCTTCAACAGTTTTCGGAACAAGGACCCCTTGGTGGGTAGAGAGACAGAGCTGGGACCCCTGTAACATTGTATAAAATTGAGTGTTGTGTTTTATGCCTATAAAAACTATATGCCTATAAAAGCGTATGGTAGGCTACCATATTATTGTATGTACATACTTTATGATATTTATATTGCAAAGCTTTGGAAACAGTCATTCAATAATGTACAGCAGGGGTCTGCAACATTTCTGACATGAAATGACATTTTTCATTTTTCTTGTTAATCACTGTTCCATACCCCCTCCTTAATAAAAAGATAGACAGACAGACAGATAAACAGACAGACAGATACAGTAGATAGATAGATAAATAGACAGACAGACCCTGTCCATGCAGAATAAACTATTTTTGTAAGGTTACTAATATGAAGTCTTCATCTCATGTGAGTGATCAATTTTATACATATATTTTAAAAATTGATTTAGGAGTAAAAGCAAAGCAAAGCAGACACGTTTACTCATGCAACCCTCTGCGATGCTGAACCTGATGTGTGTCGCACTTTGAGTGGCTCCTGATGAGCTTGGGCACGCTTATGCTGACTAGCTCAGTTTCATCACATTTTAATAGCGTTTAGCGTTCCAATCAGTTCATAACTAAATACAACAGGATGTGCGAATGTGAGCAAGGATTCAAAAGAAAGAGGAAGATTTGGCATGCAGGTGCGAGGAACCTTGTCAATTAATTAAAATCCATACACTTATCTCTAGTTATCGCTCGCATGTGAGAGATTATTACAAGTGCTAATGGTGGATCAAATAGTACCACCGCGGACCCCCTGAGGGTTGCGGACCACCTGTTGAAGACCCTTGTTATATACCATAGGGAATAGTTTGTATAAGCCTACTTGTTTTTAAGGTCTAGAGTAAAGAGTAAAATTAAATATTTTGTGTTTATTGAATTATTCAACCAACCAACAGTATTTTTGATAGCAAAAACTAGGCAACAACTATGGTATTACCAACAGGGAATTTCAGTTAACAGTGACAGATTAAGCAGAAAGTTTACATATAACCAGTTTTAACAGCACTGCTGATAAAAAGTTAAATGATCATTACCGGATGATTAGATGAAAAGATAATTGGAGATCGGTGTCGAATGTAAAAATCCTGACTGGAGCATCCCTAATATTCAAGTTGACTAGGTTTCAAAAACCAACGATGGGGGACTGGGTTGCCGCAAGTTTTTTTTTTTTTTTTTATTAAAATAAAATAACAGAAGCATATACCATCGACTAACCTCTGAGCTCATGGTAAGTCTGTTTATAAAGGTTTATAGGTGTGGTGATGGGGGCGTAGCCGAGCAACATCTGTTGACAGCGAGGCCAGGAGAGGAAGAATGGTAAGTACTGACACCTGTGGGAAATTCTCTCTAACAGCTATTCTGTGTTGCAGTGAGACCTGGAGAGGGATAAAATAGGCAATCCAGACCGCCGGAGGAGAGAAACGCACACAGCAGTGTCTATGTGTGTGTTCGTTGGCTTTGCTGAAAAGCATTCATTCATATGTCACTGAAAAGTGTGCAATAAAAAGACTGACGTGGATTGTTTATCCGGCTCCAGCTTCCTCCTTCCTACCTGAAAGAGCTAGAGACTTATTATAGTGGTGCCGAAACATGGGATTAGGAGGAAGAAATGCAGTCATGGAGTCCTCGCCGCTGGCCGAAGTAATCAAGACCCTCGCCAACATCCACCAAGCCCAACATCAGGCTCTGCTTGATGGAACAGGAGTAGCGGTTCCAGGTGCTCTTCCAAGCTCAAGCAGAGGACCGGTAGGTGCTACGGTGCTTGGTACACTAGGAGGGTCTCCAGCCGCGACCCTGGACAAACCTGTGGCCGTGCCTAACATCATGCTCAACAACATGGGACTTCAGGATGACCTGGAGTCTTTTATTGAGCTCTTCAAGCAGACGGTCGAAGCATGGAAGTGGCCAAGCACCCAGTGGGAGGCCCGCCTACTGCCACTGTTATCTGGGACAGCCCAACTCGTGGCCCAACAACTTCCTGCGGCCAGCCTCCTGGTGTACGAGGACTTGAAGAAGGCCATCCTGCAACGGGTCAGCCGCAGCCCAGAACAACATTGACAGCACTTCTGCTGGCAGACCCTTGGCGAGTGCGGCCGCCTGTTCGCATCCGCCTAATAGCTCTGTGACACCTGCCGAAGGTGGCTGCTGGCTGAAGAACACAACACCTAGGGAGTGCTCAATCTGGTGGTACTGGAGCAGTTCATTGCCCGGTTACTGGAAGAAACAGCAGAGTAGGTCCAGTGACACCGCCCGGTGATGCTGGATGAGGTGGTCCAGCTGGCTGAGGACAATATGGTGGCATATTCGAGGCCGGCGAGCCCTCTTCCTCTTCTCACTCTCTCTCTCTCCTCCATCCCCTCTCCTTCCCCCCGTCCTGTTCCGGTTCCCCAGTCTCGTGGACCGTTCAACCTGCCGGGGTTGCCCAACCCTCTCCCCCACAGGCTGGTGAATCCACTGCTGCAGGTGTGGGCGTGAAGTCTGGGCTGGTCTGCTGGAGCTGCGAGGAACCTGGGCACTTCCAGGACCGGTGCCCCGCGATGGAGTTGGAGACACTGGTCCAGATCCCGACGTGCCACAGGCTGCCCCCGATCGAGCAGGAGCGTACTGGATACCTGCGAGTATTAAGGGGGGTAACATAACAAGCCTTGGTGGATTCAGGTTGTAATCAAACTTCCATTCACCAAAGCTTGATTCAGTCCAAGGCTTTGGATACAAACCATCGGGTGAAGGTAAGGTGTGTGCACGGGGATATACAAAATTACCCTTTAGTGATGGTCATCATTCAATTTCAGGGACAAAAGCATAGTGTCAAGGCCCCCCATCTCCCGTCCACTAAACTTGGGTACGAATTGGCCGGCATTTTCTACTTTATTAAGGGGAATCTGCGTGGATGGGTCTTGCAACAAAGTGTATCGGTGTGCGGTGGGTGATTCGCTGGCTGGGGAGGTGATTCCAGGGCCGTCTACATCAGCTCCACGTCAGGAGGACGAAAGGAAGGGGGAAGTCTCGGTTTCCCCAGCCCTTAAAGGATTCCCCTGAAGGGAAAACTGGGAGGAGGGACCTTCAAACAGCAAAAACTAATTTCAATACATTCTTGACCTGAGAGCACAACTCCACACACTGGGGCAATTAACACAGGAGAATTTGCTCCAGGCTTAAGAACGTCAAAGCCGGCTGTATAATAGGGGTACTCGGCTACAGGAATTTATACCAGGAGATAAAGTCCTTGTATTGCTCCTCGCATCAAGCTCTAATTTACTCGTCAAGTTGCAAGGACCCTTTGAGGTCACACGGCGAGTTGGGAAAATCGATTATGAGGTGAAATGAACAGATAGAGGTGGAACACCTCCTAAAACTTTGGAGAGAGGTGGTCCCTGTGACTTTGGTGGCGGTGGTTCCGGAGAGAGAGGAGCTCAGACCAGAGGTGAACTTAAGTCACCAATCGAGTCACCCCGGTCACTTGTGGAGACCACTTCTCACCATCCCAAATTACGGAGATTGCCAGGTTGCAAGGAGAATTCTCCAATGTGTTCTCTCCTCTTCATACTAATCTCATAGAGCACCATATCAAAACAACCCCAGGAGTAGTGGTATGTTGTCGTTCCTACCAATTACCCAAGCACAAAAAAAAAGTGGTTCAGGAAGAATTAAAGGCCATGCTGGATATGGGGGTAATAGAAGAATCCCACAGTGACTGGGCAAGCCCAGTGGTTTTGGTTCCTAAGAGCAATGGCTCGGTCTGGTTCTGTGTGGATTATAGAAAAGTCAATGTGGTGTCTAAATTTTATGTGTACCCGATGCCTCGGATTGATGAGCTGCTCGATCGGTTAGGCATGGCTTGCTTTTATTCAACACTGGATTTGACGAAGGGATATTGGTAGATCCCCTTAACTCCTATGTCCCGTGAAAAGACAGCATTTTCCACACTGTTCAGATTACACCAATTCGTGACCCTTCTGTTCGGTTTGTTCAGGGCCCCGGCTACATTTCAGCGGCTCATGGAACAAATCCTCAGACTGCACGCTGCTTACGCCACTGCCTATCATTATTTTCAGTTATTATTGGCAGCGCCACCTGCGGCATCTGAGGGCTGTCCTGAGATAATTTTTGTGATTAACATTTTTTTTTTTATTGATTCATATATTAAACAAATAAAAGCAAAACATATACAAACAGAATCAATACTTAACCCCCTCTATTACCTCCTCCACCCCCCCCCCCACATCCCCAACCCCACCCACAAGAACACCCCAGTGGTCCTACATGATTACAGACACACAAAAACAAGTTAAAATAAATACATAAAAAAGAATAAATAAAATATAATCACACACATAACAACTACACTTCTCTCTCCACTGTCCCTCCCCGAGAGCCCTCCAAAAATGGCAGATATTTGTCCCACTTGCCCGCAAACAAGTCCAAATTTCCCAGTCTTCTAGATAACCCTTCTTCAAAAGCTGCCACCCTCCCAATCTCCACACACCACTCCGGAAATGATGCCGCTCCATCCGACTTCCAACCCCTTAAAATAACTTTGCCACCAATCATAATACTAGTCAGAACCCAATTTTTTATATATTTGTCCCCCAAATTTATGACCGCCCCAGTGCCCAAAATACAAAGTCTGGGGCAATGTCAAATTTGAGTGCCCAAAACATCACACAAATAACTAAACCTTCAACCAAAAATCTTGAATCTTAACAGCCCCCCCCCCAAAATACATGGGTTGTGTCTCCAACTTCTGACTGGCATTGCTAGCAGGAGGATGTGTCTTTAAGACAAAGCCTATATAATCTAGAGGGGGTCCAATAAAATCTATGTAAAATCAAGGCAAACCCTTGCATCTCTAGATGAAGACTTGACATTTTTTAGAATCCTAGTCCACACTCCTTCCTCCAATACCAAGTTCAAATCTATCTCCCATAATTTCTTGATAGAAGTTAAAGCTCTGCCCCAAACTCTGAATTAGCAGGGAGTAATACACTGATGCCTCATGACCTTTTCCAAAAGCAATAATCACCTCTCCCAAAGTATCTGCCGCTTTGGGGGGGGGGGGGTGCTACTCCCAAAAACAATACAGAGCAGGTGGCGCAGCTGTAAATACCTATAAAACTGAGATCTGGGAATCCCAAAATGATGAACCAAATTCTCAAAAGATCTCAACACTCCACTCTCATACAGGTCATCAAGTGTAGTAACACCCCACACAATCCACTCTGACCAGCAGAAAGGGTACTTATTAATAGGTAATTTTGGCTTCAGCCATATGCTCTAGGCAACATTTAAATAAATGTCCTAATTAAACACTCTGGACTCTTTTGTCCATACAGCATGCAAATGCGAGATAATGGGATGTGACTTCTCCGGTTAGTTTAACAAAAAGGCTTTGCAATGGCAAAAGAGGGACAAGCACTTCCTGTTCAATACAAAACCAGGGATGGTCTCTCTCAGGTGGAAGCAACCAATGAGCCAAATGTCTGAGACTGAATGCATAACAATAAAACAAAATCGTGGGTAGGCCTAGCCTACCTTTGTCAATTGGCCAATATAACTTATTGAAATGCAATCTGGGACGCTTACCTTTCCAAATGAAGGACTTTGCTATACTATCAAATTGCTTGAAATAAAAGAGGGGGACATCTGAATAGCCAAAACTCAACCTTCTGCAAAACAAAATAGGATTATATCTGTATTTCAATCGGGTCAGTTCTCTGAGGCCATCAGACGATATTCGGCACTTCAGCTCTGCCTCGGCACATTTGAATATTCCCTTCCAACTCCAAGAGTTCTCGTGCTTTGGATTTTTTGATGAATGAGGCATAGTGTATGATCCGACCCCTAAGAACCACCTTAAGTGCCTCCCAAGCCATGCCCACAGAGGACACTAAGGATCAGTTGGTCTCCATATAGACATTGATTTCAGCCTTTAGCATTTGTTGGAATTCAGGATTTTGCAAAAGGGATACATTAAAGTGCCAACTATATGATTTCTTTTTCTCTGTATGTGGCAACACCTCTAAACTCACCAGGGTGTGATCTGAGACTAAATGTTTCCAATTGAACAATCAACAACAGATGAAATGAGGGATATATATATATATATATATATATATATATATATATATATATATATAATATATATATATATATATAAATCTATTCTAGAATAAATCTTATGGACTGATGAAAAAAAATGTATAGTCCCTACCAGATGGGTTCAAAAGTCTCCGAATATCTGTGAAACATCTCCTGTGAAGCGTCACTGTTGCTCTAGGGGGCTTACACACTTTGCTTCATTATGATCAAGGACTGAGTCCATCAAAAGACTAATGTCTCCTCCCAATATTATATAACGCGGGGTGCCAGCGGCTTGCAACATCCCTTCAAGATCTATAAAAAGCCCTGATCATCAGCATTAGGTGCGTAAATATTAGCCAAAATCAACCTTTGCCCCTGAATTTCTGCTAAAACAATAATGACCTTCAATCTGTTTGAGACATTTGAATTGTAGATGCTTACTTATCAATGTAATGTCTCCCCTACTCTTACTTGAGCCAACACTAAAGAAAACATGTCCACCCCATATCTTCCCAAATTTTTCAGCTCCCTGCAAGGAAAGATGCGTTTCTTGAAGAAACGCTATATCATATCTTACGTTTAAGAAAATAAATAACCTTCCTTCTTTTTATGGGGTGCCCCAAACCATTCACATTCCACGTGGAGAGAGACAATCCACTCATATTAACATATGACATTGACATATTAGAAAAAATAAATTGTGTGTCAAAAATAAAATTATAACACTCATTCCAACGTTAGTGCAACAATCACACCCTGAACATCTCCCAGAAAAAAAGAAAAGAAAAAAAAAACTGAAGAAAAATGTGTGCATTATCCCCGCGCTGTCCATCCCTCTAAACTCAAACAGTCCATGTATGCCTAAGAGTGCCCCCGCGACAACTTTGCCATCAGATTGCTCAAGTCGGTGCTTCTGTACAAATTTTGTGAGACAGAATTACACAACAGAAAATAATCTATAAAACAAACTCCAGCCAATAGGAGACATAAGCACAAAGAACGTACAGATTCATCCACAACACTGTCCCGAAGGTGTGTTATTCCACAAAACAAACTCCAGCCGCTAGGCGGAACCAGCACAAAAAGAAACAAAAAAGGTGCTCAGTTTCCTCGGACAGTCAAGTGAATGTTAAGTGAGTCAGGCTCATTTGGTTGCATCGAGAGTATCACAAAAATGACTTACTCATTCCATTGACTTTATGAAGGACATAGCTTGCTGTGGGCATGTAAATAATTTGTGGCCATCCTTAGTATCTATTCTCAATTTGGCCGGGAGCATCAGTGCAAAAGCGACCTTCCGTTGATGTAAGAGTTTCTTGCATTGCTTGAATTGATCACGTTTCTCTCTTGTCGATTTTGCAAAGTCTGGGAACAAAAAAAATGCTGTGGTTCTTCCAAGAAAGCCTTCCTTTACTCCTCGCCTCGTGTAACACGAGATCTTTATCAGATGATCTCAGAAATTTGGCCAGAATTGATCTGGGCCTGTCTCCCTCCATGGATCTCCGAGCCGGAACTCTGTGAGCTCGCTCGATTTCTAGCTTATGGCCTGTTATGTCGAGCAGACTCAGGATGAGCCCGTCTAGGAATTTCACCATATCTTGGCCTTCTTCATCCTCAGGAATTCCAACAATTCAGATGTTGTTTCGCCGGTTACGATTCTCCAAGTTTTCCAACTTTTCCCAGAGACGCTCCAAATCTGCCTTGGTTGCTAGTAGGTTAGCAGCTAATTCCCCCTCCGATGACTACAGATAATTGATCTGTTTCTTGACATCGCCCACTCTTGTAACCATCTCAGTGAATTTCGTCTCCATGGCAGTGATCGGTCGACGTATTACAGCAAGATCCTCCAAGTCAGCAACGACCTTCGTCAGCATTGCCGACACATTCATCAATTGACGCCAAATTTCCTTCACTTCACCGTCCAAATTGACTCCCGGGATTTCAGCCTGCTGATCAGGGGCTTCAGCTTGAGCACATCTTTTTTTCTCCTCTTTTTCTCCCCAATTCGGAATGCCCAATTCCCAAAGTCCTCGTAGTGGCGTAGAGGCTCGCCTGAATCCGGGTGGCAGAGGACGAATCTCAGTTGCCTCCGCGTCTGAGACCGTCAATCAGTGCATCTATCACTTGGTCTATTGAATGTGTTACCGCGGAGAGTAACGTGAAGCCTCCACACGCGCTATGTCTCCACGGTAACACACTCAACAAGCCACGTGATAAGATGCGCAGATTGACAGTATTCACGCACAACTCACCACGCACCCCATCGAGAGCGAATCGCATTAGCGACCACAAGGAGGTTACCCCATGTGACTCTACCCTCCCTAGCAACCGGGCCAATTTTGTTGCTTAGGAGACCTGGCTGGAGTCACTCAGCATGCCCTGGATTCGAACTCGTGACTCCAGGGTTGATAGTCAGCGTCTTTACTTGCTGAGCTACCCAGGCCCCGATGTAAGTGTCTTTTAATATCTCCAGAGCCCGAGGATTTTTTTTTTTCTCCCCAATTCGGAATGCCCAATTCCCAATGTGCTCTAAGTCCTCATGGTGGCGTAGTGGCTCACCTCAATCCGGGTGGCAGAGGATGAATCTCAGTTGCCTCCGCGTCTGAGACCGTCAGTCTGCACATCTTATGTGGCTTGTTGAGTGCGTTACCGCAGAGACATAGCACGTGTGGAGGCTTCACGTTATTCTCCGCGGCATCCACGCACAACTCACCATGCGTCCCATCGAGAGCGAACCACAGTATAGCGACCACGAGGAGGTTACCCCATATGATTCTACCCTCCCTAACAACCGGGCCAATTTGGTTGCTTAGGAGACCTGGCTGGAGTCAGTCAGCACGCTCTGGAATCGAACTCGCGACTCCAGGGGTGGTAGTCAGCATCAATAATCGCTGAGCTACCCAGGCCCCCCAGAGCCCGAGGATTTTGAATTCTTTGACATATTGTCTTCCTAGAACAGTTAAGAATCAGGGTGTATCGAATTTCACCAGTTTATGACACAAAAAGTATTAAAACTAGCAAAGTGCACAGAGCTCGCTGTTCACACGTCCGAACCTCACATGGCGCCACGTGAATCCTCACTTTTCCCAAAAAGTTTTTTTTAACAAAGGATGTAGAACTGCATGTTTAAATCTACTTGAAACAACTCCAGTTGCTAATGAGCTGTTAATTATAGCTGTCACACTGGAATTGATAGTCATGAAAACTTCTTTAAAAAGGCGTGGAGAAAGAATATCCAGCTTGTAACTGGAACCATTAATCTTGGAGACTACATCTGCTAACTGTTCTGACATACCTGGTTCAAAGTGAGTCAGGGAGCTGGACAGGGAAGGTATTAGTGGTTGATCAAATTGTGAAGGTGCAGTTGCACCTTTAATCTGCTCAATTTTGAAAATAAAGAAGTTTAAAAATGTTTCACAGGTCTCTTGGGTGGTGTCCAGAAAAGCATTTCTAGTTGGGTTTAAAACAGAATCAACAGTTTTGAACAATAGTTTTAGTCGATTTGCGTTATCAGAGAATAACGTAGAGAAAAAACTTAGCTTTTGCTTCCTTTAAAGCTTTTTTCTTTTCCAATTGCACTTAGCTTTTCTGCACTCTTGTCTGAGAGCGCAGGTGACATCATTTAGCCAAGGCTGTGAAACACCCTTAACTCTCCTTGGCTTAAGCGGAGCGACATTATCAAGTGTAAAAGTACAAAATTTATTAAAAGCTTCATTCAACCAATGATTCAGTGTCAAGTCCAACTAAAACGTGAAATGCATTAGATAAAATTCTGAAAAAAGAATGTCATTAGACGAATGGACTAGGAGTGATATATGGGCTGAGCAAAAGTAGGGAGAGCACAAGTAGATAGAGAATCAAACATTATTGAATAATGGTCAGAAATGCCAATATTTAAGACCTCTAAGTTGGATACAGGAAGACCATAAGATAACACAAGATCTAATGTATGACCAACATTATGAGTAGGACCAGTGACATGTCGTACAAAATTTACAGACTCAGTGAGGGAGATAAATTCATTTACCAGAGGTTTTGATGTACAGCATACATGAATATTAAAGTCCCCAAGAATCAGGAGTCTGTCACCCCAAGACACCAGTCTAGAGAGAAAGTCTGAAAGTTGGATGAATTCCTTATTAAATCTGGGAGGTCTGTACACAAGTTCACAGAAAGCAGAACCCAAGGTGTCAATCTTTAATAGTTGGACCTCAAAACTGAATACATGTCCATAGGTAGTGTTCTGCATTTAAAAGAGTTTCTAAAAACAGTGACAACACCACCTCCCCACCCTGAAATCTGTGGGGAATTTAAAAAGTCACAGCCTGGTGGTGTTAGATCCCCCAGGGCCATTTGTTTGCCAAGATTCAGCCAGGTCTCGGTGATTAATATAAAGCCCAATGATCGTGATATAAAAAAGTCATTCAGAATAAAAGACTTGTACGATATTGAACATGCATTAATGAGGGCCACCTTAATAGTGGCGACATCTGTGTTTTGCAGTGAAATAAAAGATGTGCGTTTCAGCAAGCTGAGATTATCAAAATTGACACCCCACTTCACATCACTTGCACCAGTCGGAGGGCGACAGCTTGAAGACCATATGGCCGGTATGTGGTGGTTGTCAGGGGAATCAGTCTGTAATCCGCAGGGATGTCGGCGTGACCCTCGATGGACACACCGGGGGCGACGCGCAATTCCAAGAGTAGCGCAATAGTTATAAACTCCATCTGACAGGAGGGCCGAGGAATTCAAATGCCGTAAATCCAGAGATGAGTAGAATAAAACCATATCAGAAGAAAGATGATTGCATGAACTACTTGAAAAGAACCCGGAGAGCAGCGGCAGACAAACACGCCAGCGTTCACTCTGTACATTAGTCATAAGCTTTCGCTGAGAAAGACTAGGTACAGCACCATTGAGAAGGAGTGTGTGGCCATGAATTGGATAGTCCTCACCCTCTGATACTATCTGTTGGGGTGTGCTTTCACCCTCTGTTCGGACCACGCCCCGCTCCAGTGGCTCCTTCACATGAAGGATGCCAACGCGTGGATACCGTTGGTATTTAGCTCTCCAGCCATTTAAGTTCAAGGTGGTCCATAGGCAGATACCGGTTGCAGATTTCTTCTCCAGAAATGGGGGGGGGGGGGAGGAAGTGACAGGCCATATGTCAGACATATCTGTGAACTCGTCCAGGTCTGTGGCTGCAGCCTCAAACACTCCAATCTGTGCAATCAAAGCAGGCTTGTAGTTCCCATTCTTCTTCATTGGTCCATCTCTTTACAGTCCTTACTACTGGCTTGGTTGATTTTAATTTCTGCCTGTAGGTTGGAAGATGATGAACCAGACAGTGATCAGAGAGTCCCAAAGCTGCTCTAGGGACAGAGCGATATGCATCCTTTTTTGTGTAGCAATGATCCAGTATATTTCTGTCTCTGGTGGGGCATATAATGTGCTGTTTGTATTTGGGCAGTTCACGTGTGAGATTTGCTTTGTTAAAATCCCCAAGAATAATAATAACTCCGGGAATTGTTGTTCTGTGTCTGTGATCTGATCAGTCAGCTGTTGCAGCACCGCATTCAAACACGCGTTTGGCGTGATATACACACACTCACCAGAATAAACGAGGAAAACTCCTGCGGCGAGTAGAAAGGCTTATAGTTAATAAAGAGCGCTTCCAGCTTTCATTGATGTAAAAGCATGTTCCACCGCCTCTCATTTTCTCCGTTAACTCCGCGATGCGATCCACTCTGAACAGCTGAAAGCCCAGCAGATGTAATGCACTGTCCGGAATGGCTTCACTCAGCAAGGTTTCTGTGAAGCACAAGGCAGCAGAGGTTGAAAAGTCCTTGTTTGTGCGGGTGAGGAGATGTAGTTCGTCCGTTTTGTTAGGAAGAGAGCGGAGATTCGCAAGATGAATGCTCGGCAGAGCTGTTCGAAAGCCACACCGACGGAGTTTGACCAGCGCACCGGCTCGTCTCCCTCGCCTGCATCTCCTAGCGCATTTAAACAACACAGCCACGCCTCCGACTAAAATGTCCAGCAAAACGTCTGAATAATCAAAAACCGGGAAAAGACTGTCTGGTATAATCTGTCTAATGTTCCGCAGTTTGTCTCTGGTAAAACTGACTGGAAAAAGATTACTAAACACAGGACAAACAAACAAAAACAACAAAACAATAGGAGCACTTCACACTGAGGCGGCCATCCGCGGCACCAAAATTAGTGCATCAGATAACACTTTAAAGCTGAGGGTGATAATAGATCCTACCAGTACCCGCAAAGTCATTTTGCCATCTCGCCCTGAGACAGTCAATTAACTTTTGTTGCACCTAAAATCAAACCTCAATGTGAGTTATTACTTTAGGCTGCAGTTTGAAGATCCTGAGTTTGGAAATGCATTATGTGATCGAGAACATTGATGAACTTTCCTCCAAAACAACTGTGAAGCTCATCAAAATAGTTGAACTGGATGTCCATTCTACTGAAACAAGACACAGTGTTGCTTTCAGACACATCTTCCTCCTCTTCTGAACGTGCAAGCAGATGGCCTGTTGTGTTCATTCCACCAACTTTTTCATATGATGTTGACTTTGCCTTGAGAGAGGGCAATTATGAGTATGTTAAAGAAGGCTTCTTAAATTGACAAGGGATCAGAATAACATGATCGATACTATCTATCGTTTCAAGGCATATCCAAGTGATGCTGAGTTTACCAAAGCAGCTGAAGCCCTGGTGAACAAGCACCCCTGCTTAAAGGAAAATGGCTCAAGGACTGGTTATGATGGCTGTAAAGTTGCCTTGAAATTCAAAATAGGCAATTATAGGAGCAAGCTTAGGAGGGTGGGAATGCAAGTGTTTGCCATTAATGGGGGCAAAAGGAGCAGGAGCAATCCAGATGCAGAACACACTCATGCAAATATTAAACGCCCTAGACAAGCTGAAGTCAACTCCCTCTCCAACTTTCCTCATGAATCAGATACTTCAACTTTGGAAGCTTTACATCTAGAAATTATTAATGAACTAAAAAAGATGTCATGATTATAAACCAACACATGCAAAAGACTTCTGCGCTGAGGCGTTGTGCAGTCCAGTCCGTCAGTTAAGGAAATTATGTCAAGATGGCCAGCTCTGTTTGGTGAAGCACAAGTGATAATTCCTTGATCTGTCTAGTTCTCGTAGAGAAGTTGTTGGTATCTTGAAGGATTAGTCCACCCAAAAATTAAAATTCTCTAATTTACTCACCCTCATTCCATCTCAGATGTGGATGACTTTCGTTGTTCATCTGAACACAAATGAAGATTTTAGAAGTTTTCAAAGGTGAAACAGAATGGAAGGATACAGCAACCAACACTTTCAGGGTCCAACAGTCACATTTAGAATGCATAATAGTAATCCATATCAATCCAGTCGCTCAATAAAGATCTTCTGAAGTGAAGAGTTACGTGTTTGTAAGAAACAAATCCATAATTAAGACGTTTTTAGTGATAAACTAAGTAAATGCTTACGTCAGCACACACGATACTCAGTGAAATGCGATCCTCGTTTCATAACAGCAGAACGCAAACGATTTACTCGCATTTTGAGCGGAAGCGACGGTTTATCATTAAAAACTTCTTAATTATGGATTTGTTTCTTACAAACGTTTAACTTAAGAAGACCTTTATTGAGTGACTGGATCAATATGGATTACTATTATGCATCCTAAATGTGACTGCTGGAGCTTGAAAGTGTTGGTTGCTGTCTCTTTCCATTCTCTGGACCTGCACCTCAGAAGACTTCTTCTAAAACCTTAATTTGTGTTCAGATGAACAACGAAAGTCACACACATCTGAGATAGAATGAGGGTGAGTAAATTGAGAGAATTTTCATTTTTGGGTGGACTAATCCTTTAAGGTTCTTTATTATATTCCAATTAACCTTGGTTTCATGCTGTCTTTAAAATGGTCACCCAAAAATGATTGTCTAGGTTTGGAATGACTTGAAGGTGAGTAAATGATGACAGAAGTTTCATTTTTGGGTAAGCTATCCCTTTACCAAGTAGTGCTCAGATGTTACTTGTAGGGTAGAAAAGCACTGCAAAAGTGTTTTATTTATTTTTTTAATTCAGAACTTCATCTGATGTGTTTTCTATTAATCAATTGTTGCAGGCACTTGCATAGTTTCACCGAATCACCAACCAAAATCTGAAGCAGACATTTTACTCCTCCCTGGACAAACACACACCACAGCTTTTTAAACTTTTCAGAGTAAAGGCAGCGAAGGGTGGTGTCAGTGGCTACAAGTTGGCTGCAATACTAAAATCCTATGTGGAACAAGTGAGTAGTATTTACACTGAACAAATTGATGGGCTGTAGTGTTGTACGGGATGAGACAATTAGCATGTTATCAATAGATACTTAAAGACATAGTTCACCCAAAAATGAAAATTAAAGAATGTTCTCAGCTGTTTCTGTCAATATAATGAAAGTCAATGATGACCAGAAATTTTTCGCTCCAAAAAGGACAAAGGCATCGTAAAAGTAATCCAGTTGGTATATCCCAAGTCTTCTGAAGCAATATAATCCCTTTGTATGATTATTAGACTGAAATTTAAGTTGTTATTCATCCTTAAATCATATCAAAACATAATTAACTCATGCATACACAGCCGGGAGAAAAATAGTAGCACAAATCTCAACTAACATCAAACCTCATTGTTTCTCAGACATCACATGACCAACATCATGACGTCCAAGAACCAATGAGGTTTGATGTAAAGTAGCGTGTCACCATTTTTGATTCAGGCTGTGTAGGCAGAGTAAAAAAAAACATAAATTTCAGTCTGTTTATCATTCAAGTGCTTCAGAAGAATACCAGTCGAGTCTTGAAAATTCTGGTCATCATTGACTTTCACTGTATGGAAAAATCCTCAAATTATCTTTGTGTTCCAAAAATTAACAAAAGTAATACAGTTTTAGAACAACAAGCAGGTGAGTAGATGATAACAGAATTTTTATGTTTGGGTGAACTATTCCTTAAAAATCCCACGGGGTACACTTCCAATGACGTGTCCTTGCACTTATCCTGAAGTTGCCCCATGAAAGGAATCTCAAAAGGAAGATGTAGCTACATTTGCAGTGGTTGAAAATTGTCTCGTCATGAATCATGAAAATAAATGGTCCATAAATGTTGCTTAATTGTGAGTTAAATTATGCTAATTTTGTGTTTTGTCCTCAAGGAAAGAATGACATAGGTGTCATTCGAACTACTGTCCTGGCAGGCCTGCCACTATATCTTAAAGAAGAGTCTGCAGATGTCTTCAAGACAGTCAAGGTAGAACACAGGTTAAGACTACATTATTCATATTTACTTAGCAACATTTTAACCTTTTAGCTGACATCAGCATAAACGCATGGCTTGGTTACAGTGGCTGAATAGTTGAGCATACAAGTTGTCTTATAGGATTAGTCCACCCAAAAAAAAAAAAAAAAAATTCTCATAATTTACTCTCAGATGTGTGTGACTTCCATTGTTCATCTGAACACAAATTAAGTTTTCTTAAGAAGTCTTCTGAAGTTTGGAAGAAGTCTTCTGAGGTACAGGTCTATAGAAGAGACAGCAACCAACACTTTCAAGTTCCAGCAGTCAAATTTATGGAGCATATCGATCCATTCGCTCAATAAAGGTCTTCTGAAGTAAAACATTGTATGTTTGTAAGAAACAAATCCATAATTAAGACGTTATTAACAATAAACCGTAGCTTCTCCTGTTATGAAGAAGGCATATAACTGAGCATCGTGTCAGCAAGTACATAAGCACTTATGTCAGCTGACACGATGCTCAACTGACATAATGGTTCTCTCGCGTTTTCACTGTAAGCGATGGATTATCATTAATAATGTCTTAATTATGGATTTGTTTCTTACAACCATGCAACGTTTTGCTTCTGAAGACCTTCATTGAGCAACTGGATGGATATGGATTACTATTATGCATCCTAAATGTGGCTGTTGGACCTTGAAAGTGTTGGTTGCTGTCTTCCATTCTATGGGCCTGCACTTTTGAAAACTTCAAAAAAATCTTCATTTGTGTTCAGATGAACAATGAAAGTCACACACATCTGAGATGGAATGAGGGTGAGTATATTATGAGAGAATATTTGGGTGGACTAACCCTTTAAGCACCAATTTACCTTCTATTTTGTAATAATGGACCTTAGTCAGGTTGACGCCATATAAAATAAATAATAATTAATGAAAATGATGCTGCAAGTGATAGACGTACATTCGCAGTCAATGTTTTGTGTATCATTATACTTAGCTCTAGAATACTCAGTTGATACACCCCTGAAAATACAGTAGTGCAAAAGTTTTAGGCACTTGTGAAAAATGTTGGTATGTCTTCAAAAATAATGACATAAAATAAAAATAAAAATAAACATAAAAAAATCACTTAATGTCATACAAAGTCCAGTAAACATAAAAAAGCTAAATCAATATTCGATGTGACCACCTTTGCCTTTAAAACAACACCAATTCTCCTAGGTACACCTGGACACAGTGTTTCTTGGTTGTTGGCAGATGGGATGTTCCAAGCTTCTTGGAGAATTCCCCACAGTTCTTCTATCTATTTAGGCTGTCTCAATGGCTTCTGTCTCTTTATGTAATCTCAGACTGACTCAATGTTCAGTGGGGGGCTTTGTTGGGGCCATTTCTATTCTAATCTTTTCTATTTGCAAAAGTAATGTTTGGGAGTCCAACATTTATATATCCTATTGACACACTAAAGCTGAAGATATAAACAGCCAATTTAAGACAAATGCTTTTGTGAAACATCTTATGTGCCTAAGACTTTCACAGTACTGTACATCTTTCCAAATTAAATCTGAAAAACATCTTGTGAAAATTAGAAGTGATACAGGATCTTAAAATTACAGCCTATTGAACGGACTGTTCGTCTATCCCTCACAGCCTCATTTTCATTCATGAATTTAAATATGGTGTCTGCCCTGACTAGGGTCTGTTTGTTTTGAAGATATGTGGATACACACACTAACACAGATTTCAATGCATTTAGAAAGAGGAGCTTGACCAGGAGAACAAGGGAGCAGTTGCCATCATTGCTGTAGAGGAAGAGGGAACATTGCCTTTCAACTCACTGGAAGTATTTATTGTCCTTGAAGATGAGGCGGTAATGTCTGCCAAGTTTTGGGTCAGTGCACTTGTGCTGCTTTTTGGGCTACTTTATGCACAACACAATCTACCCAAAGAAGCTGACAAAATTTTTTTGAGTTCATACTGACAGTGCTGTTGACTCTTGAGGATGGGAAGGTCAGGGCAAAGTTGTTTGCACTTAAAAATGAACTTTTGAATGAGTAATATGAAATTCACCCATTTCTGGTGGCATTAGCACACAGCAGTTGAATTTCCTGTTTTTATTATTTTAAAACAGCAGTTATTTATATTTTAAAATGTCCCTGTTTGTGCAGTCTGTTAAGTCAAAGTTTAAAATGGTTTTACATTTTGATAAGAATCGGTTTAAGAATTACATGTAAAAGTACATTTCTAAGGCATTTCAATTTCCAAAGACAATGCTGGCAGCACCATTCATACTTTTTTTTTTTTTTTAAATGGTACAACAGCAACCTTCTTGGGGTGTGGAAGCAAGAAAAACTTCAAGGGAAATGTTGACTCCAGTTGACTGAATATTCAAGAAGTAATTAGGAAAGACCTGTGGAGTCCTGGAAGGTTTTATAGATGACACTAAAAATGAGTTGCAGTACATCTGGAGTAAAATGACAAGAACACCACCATCCCAGTGGTCAAGCATGGAGGTGGGTCAGTCCTGTTATGGGGGTGTTTTGTGGTTGCAGGAAATGGCTATCCTGACTATGTGACTGACGCCATGGATTATTTCAGGTATCGGGCCATTTTGGCATGAAAAATGTGATGCCTTCAGTGTGTAAATTGAAGCTCGGTGATCACTGGACTTTCCAGCAAGACAATAACACAAAGGATACATCTAAGTTGTCCAAAATCTGGTTCAGGGATTGGTCGTGGAATGGCTCTCAGTCCATCATTAAAATCCCATTGCAAACCTTTGGGATTTTAAGGAAGCAGTGGCAGCACAGAAACCAGAGAATGTCAATGAGCTGGAAGCTTTTGCTCATGAGAAATGTGTAAAAATTCTAATAGAGAGGTGTCCGAAGCCTGAGAACACTTACCTGAAACATTTATTTGCTGTTATTAAGGATAAAGGATGCTCCACAAATGATTGACTTTGGGGGATGAATATTTTTGACATGACATTTGTGGAGAACTTGTTTTTTTATTTCAAAACTTGGGTAAACTAAACTCTGTTCTCAATCACTCGTGTATTAAAAACTTTGACTTTACTGAGGTTTTAGTTGATGTGTTTTAATTCACATCACCATAATGTATTGCTGGTCAGGGAGGTTGAATAAATGGATTACAGTTGCAATAAAAATTAAGGCAATCAGTTTCCTTAAACCATTTGAGTAGCTATATTAGTTTAGACTTAACTGAACTCAGAAGGATTTGTTTTTCTTATAAGCTGAATTAATGGAATTAACTAAAATCTTTAGAGTATACTCTAATTGACTGACCAACTCAGCACTGAAATAAGTGCATATGACTCAATGTATGCAAGTTCAAAATACTCATTGGTTTTAAAACTCAAACCATTTGAGGAAACCGATTGCCTCAAACCATTCGAGTTAACTCATCAGGTTTTACAGTGCAGAACTGCCAAAGAAAATTGACTAGTGCACATTTTTAGAATCAAGCCAAAACAGAACATCAAATCAAAACATCCAGGTGTACAATGATCTTGTTGACACTGAGCATCTACACAAGAGGTGATAAAAGCTTATTGTAGTTTGGATGCTTACAATTGTTTCCATATGGAAAGGTCTGGAATATTTGATCATTCCCATTCTAATCAACTAATCTAATCTCAAGCAGGCACATGACTTGTGCATCTTCATTCATTATAATGGGAGTGATCTGTAAGGACACTTTTAGAGCCCGTAAAAGGAATACCCTGTCTTAAGCCAGCTAGACTCTTCCTTAAATCTTACAATTATTTGGCAAAAATTGTGTTCACCTACCAGAGATAAAATGTGTGCACCATATCCTACAGTTAATGCTGCACTTTAATTGTCGTTAGCTCCAGGCTGTAACATTGGTGTCTAGGAGTGGAAGAGAGGAGACACAGGAGTAGAATATTTATATCCTTTAATTACAAAGGCTGGAGCAGAACAAACTAATAAACTATCAATAGTAATCACTGGAGTAGAACAAACACAAAAGCTCAAAATACAAACTCATCACTACATAACACTTCAAGGACTGAAAATGGTGAACAAAACTAGAGGGTATTTATACACAGGGAAACTAATGAGGGAATGGAGGGCAGGTGCGGATGATGATGAACCAATGGAAGTGATTAGGGCAGTGAACTCTGGGAAACGTAGTGCAGGGGAAAACTTCAAAATAAGAGTCCTTGACGATGAGGGAGAAAGACTGTGACACAAGCATCCAGGGAGAATTAAGCCACAAAACAACATGGTCCAAATCTTAAAGAGTTAGTTCACCCAAAAATGAAAATTCTCATTATTTACTCACCTTCATGATATCCCAGGCATGTACGACTTACTTTCTCCTGCAGAACACATTTGAAGAAAAATATCTCAGCTCAGTAAGTCCTTATAATGCAAGTGGATGGTAATCCGATTTTTGAAGCTCCAAAAATCACAGACACTCAGCATAAACATCATCCATACAACTCCAGTGGTAAAATAGGTCTTCTAAAGCAAAACTATTACTTTTGGTGCAAAAAAGATAAATATTTAAGTACTTTTTAAACTCGAAATCATGCTTCCGTTCAGCAGGATGCTGCAGAACACGAGATTTGAAACACACGAGAACCGACGCACGTGCGTCACAGCCGGAAGAGCAGCGCTGTTTACAAGTGAGGAGGAACACTGTACAGTAGCTTGGTTGGTTTTGGTTTAGAACTGTATTTCTCCATTTCTTTACTCACAATTAGTGTTGTCAAAAGTACCGGTACTTTGGTACCAAGACGGTATTAAAATAAATAAAAAGATGTAACAATACCAGAGTTTCTGCTGCACCGAACACCGACTCTATCCGGTACCAGCGCGCAGTCTGACTGACACAGGACAGCTTTAAAATGCTCTCAGGCTTTTGAACACATGCTCTGTTACTCCTTTTACACTGAAATGGACAGTTAATCAAATTAAAATTGTGACATGTCTTAGTGTGATTTATTAAACTGCTGAAGGCTGCAATTTTAGCGTGAATGAGCTGCGTACTTTAAATGAATCTGACCACTCAAACACTGTAAACTCTACAGACATTGAGAATCATTCACGTTTGAGATGACAAAGCAGAAGACTAATCCAAGTCAAGTCATTTTTATTTGTATAGCACCTTTCACAACACACATCGTTTCAAAACAGCTTTACAGAAAATAATGCATTAACAGAAAATGAAACTGTAATATCTATAATGTCTTTGTCATCATTGTGTACTTTGATAAAATACAATTGTGAATTGTTTTAAAATAAGTAATTAAACAGTAATTATATTTAGAAACCCAGTGAGTAAGCTGAAGGCGACTGTTGCAAGGAACACAAAACTCCATAAGATGTTGGTTAATGGAGAAAAATAACCTTGGGAGAAACCAGGCTCACTGTGGGGCCAGCTCCCCTCTGGCAAACATCATGAATATAATGCCAATATTTCTTACGTATAGTGCAAGTCATGGTTTAAAATTATTAAACTAAGAAAGTGTTAAGGGTCAGTGTTTAAACAAAGATATTGTATGAACTGTAAGATTAATGACTAATGTCTTTGAATTTCATCCTGGATTAACTGAAGTTCACATAGATGCATTGTCCTTTGTTAGTTGGCTGATGAAGGGTTTTGTTGGCAATTAATTGATAGTCTATATATTCCATTAGAAGAGTGTAATCCATAATTAGACCGAGGTGATGCAGGCAGAGATCAGTGAGGTGCATCGCAGTTCAACAGGCCGGTAATTTCGGTGAGGTCTATCCTAAATCCAAGGTTCAGGCTTTGGCATATGATGTATCCCATGTCTTATGGTGGGAGTTGGCATCAGTTCATTCCCTGAAGTTCATCGTAATAGACTTAAGTGATGTTTGGCTGGCACCGGCTGCATTTAGTCATCATCACTCAGAGACACATAGCAGTGGAGTCCAACAAAAAGCAGGAATGGAGCTGGATCCAGCCGGTTTTGGTGACCTCAGGATAGGAGTCCCGAGGTTGAGACAGGGATAGAAATAGAATATTATTAGCATAGATGCCATTCAATTTATTGCAGAGTTAGAGATCATGATCAATCTTTCTGGTTTCTGGTTCGGGCAGACCTAAATAAAGCAGTCTAATTGTAAGTTGAAGGATAAATTAGGTGTATGCCTTGCTAAATAGAGGAGTCTTTAGTCTAGACTTAAACGGAGTGAGTGTTTCTGCATCTCGAACAGTGTTAGGGAGACTATTCCATAGTTTAGGAGCCAAATGTGAAAAGGATCTACCTCCTTTTGTGGATTTTGATATTCTAGGAACTATTAACAGGCCAGAAATTTGCGAGAGTAATGAACGTGATGGAATATAGCATGGTAGAAGGTCACTTAAGTACTACGGAGCTAACCATTCAAAGCTTTGTATGTAGTTAACAGCATTTAAAAATTAATACGAAATTTAACAGATAGCCAATGTAACGACGATAAAATAAAATATGGCTAATATGGTCATATTTCTTGGTTCTAGTCAGCACTCTGGCTGCTGCATTATGAACCAAATGAAGTTTATTTATTGATCTTGCTGGACATCCTCCCAGTAATGCATTACAATAATCCAGTCTTGAGGTCATGAATGCATTAATTAGTTTTTTGGCATCAGCAACAGAGAGCATGGGTCGTAATTTAGCAATATTTCTTAGGTGGAAGAATGCTGTTCTACAAACATTGGTAATTTGATTTTCAAAAGGACAGATTGGTATCAAATATAACACCCAAGTTCTTCACTGTTGAAGATGATGTAAAAGTACATCCATCGAGAGTCAAATTATATTTTGCAGCTTGTTTTTAAAGAGTTTTTTGGTCCAATAATTAGTACCTCTGTTTTGTCGGAATTGAGTAGAAGGAAATTTCTGGCCATCCAATCTTTGATTTCATTGATACACTCTGCTAATTTGGAGAATTGTGAAATTTCGTCAGATTTTGAAGAAATATAAAGTTGGTATCATCGGCATAACCGTGGAAACTTATTCCACGATTCCTGATAATATTTCCCAGAGGAAGCATATACAAGGAGAAAAGCAGTGGCCCTAAAACTGATCCGTGTGGCACTCCATACTTTGTTTGTTTTGACAATTCCTCATTTACATAGACAAAGTGATAGCGGTATGCTAAATAGGACCTAAACCATGCTAATGCAAGTCCACAAATGGCAACATAATTCTCTATCCTATTCAAGAGAATTTTGTGATCTATCATGTTGAAGGCAGCACTAAGATCTAAAATCTAAGATTTCGATCCAGTGCTGGTCGGACCAATCAGACTCTACGCTACAAGACTGTTTTGATCACACGGACTGGGAGATGTTCCGGTCCGCCTCTGATGACGACATCGAGCTTTACGCTGATAGCGTAATGTGTTTCATCAGAACGTGCGTAGAGGAAGTGATTCCGACCAGAACTGTACGAATCTATCTGAATCAGAAGCCGTGGATCAATAGCGATGTTCGCGCGGCACTTAATGTGCGGACCTCCGCTTTTAATTCCGGGAACGCGGAGGAGCATAAACAAGCCAGTTATGCCCTCCGAAAAACTATCAAAACAGCAAAACGCCAGTACAGGAGCAAGATTGAAGGACAGTTTAACACCACCAACTCTAGAAGCATGTGGCAGGGAATTAACATCATCACGGACTTTAAAGGGAATAAAAACTCCGCCATGAACACCGCTGGCTCTCTACCGGATGAGCTAAATACTTTTTATGCTCGTTTCGAGGGAAATAACACCGCTCTCGCGGCTGAAGCTACAGAGGTTAGTTCACTCTCCGTCTCTGTAGCGGATGTAACCCGATCCTTCCGATGGGTGAATATCCGCAAAGCCGTGGGCCCAGACGGCATTCCGGGCCGCATCATCAGAGCGTGCGCGAACCAGCTGGCTGGTGTTTTTACGGACATATTCAACCTTTCCCTCTCTTTGTCTGTAGTCCCCACATGCTTTAAAACATCCACCATTGTGCCTGTTCCAAAACAATCAAAATAACTTGTTTAAATGACTGGCGTCCTGTTGCTCTGACCCCCATCATCAGCAAATGCTTTGAGAGACTAATCAGAGATTACATCTGCTCTGTCTTGCCTCTCTCTCTTGATCCATTGCAGTTTGCTTACCGCAACAACCGCTCCACTGATGATGCCATTGCATCTACAATACACACTGCTCTCTCCCACCTGGAAAAAAAGAACACTTATGTGAGAATGTTGTTTGTAGACTACAGCTCAGCATTCAACACCATAGTGCCCTCCAAGCTAGATGAGAAACTCCGGGCTCTGGGCTTAAACAGCTCGCTGTGCAGCTGGATCCTGGACTTCCTGTCAAGCAGACGCCAGGTGGTTAGAATAGGCAGCAACATCTCCTCATCACTAACCCTCAACACTGGAGCCCCACAGGGCTGTGTTCTCAGCCCACTACTGTATTCCTTGTACACACATGACTGTGTGGCAACACATAGCTCCAATGCCATCAAGTTTGCCGATGACACAACGGTGGTAGGTCTGATCACTGACAATGATGAAACAGCCTACAGAGAGGAGGTGCACACTGTGACACACTGGTGTCAGGAGCACAACCTCTCCCTCAACGTCAGTAAGACAAAGGAGCTTGTGGTGGACTTCAGAAGAAAAGACAGAGAACACAGTCCCATTACCATCAATGGAGCACCAGTGGAGAGAGTCAGCAGCTTCAAGTTCCTGGGTGTCCACATCACTGAGGAACTCACATGGTCCGTCCACACTGAAGTCGTTGTGAAGAAGGCTCATCAGCGCCTCTTCTTCCTGAGACGGCTGAGGAAGTTTGGAATGAACTGCCACATCCTCACACGGTTCTACACCTGCACTGTGGAGAGCATCCTGACTGGCTGTATCTCCGCCTGGTACGGCAATAGCACCGCCCACAACCGCAAAGCACTGCAAAGGGTGGTGCGAACTGCCAAACACATCATCGGAGGTGAGCTTCCCTCCCTCCAGGAAATATATACAAGGCGGTGTGTGAAAAAAGCTCGGAGGATCATCAGAGACTCCAGCCACCCGAGCCATGGGCTGTTCTCACTGCTACCATCAGGTAGGCGGTATCGCAGCATCAGGACCCGCACCAGCCGACTCCATGATAGCTTCTTCCCCCAAGCAATCAGACTTTTGAACTTTTGATCTCCCACGATCAACTACATCAGCCCTGCACTTTATTACTCTTTTATCTCACACTGGACTGTCATAAATTATATTATTATTATTATATTATGTCTCTCTTAACAACTGACTATCAACCGACAGCCTGAATGTCAATACAGTACAATACTGTACATTCTATATATATATATATATATATATACTTTTTATATATATATACTTTTTATATATATATATTTTCATGTTTCATTTTTATTGAATAATGTGTATCTATATAGTAAAAAAAAAAAACAAAAACAAAAACAGCGTATTGTATACTGTACAGTGTATGTTATTATTTGTATACTGTTGAGTGTAACTATGTGTATAACAGATGTTTAAATTGTGTTGTGTTAATTTGATGTTATTGTAAATTGGTATATGTCTCATCACTGTCACGACTGCTATGTTGATTGGAACTGCACCCAAGAATTTCACACACCATTGCACTTGTGTATATGGCTGTGTGACAATAAAGTGATTTGATTTGATTTGATTTGATTAAAAGCACTAGAAGTGAAATGCAGCTGCGATCAGATGATCGCGAGTCATTTGTAACTCTGATAAGTGCAGTCTCTGTACCATGATGGGGCCTAAATCCTGACTGAAATTGTTCATACAGTATATACTATTTCTCTGTAGAAATGAACATAGTTGGGAGGACATTGCCTTTTCTAGTATTTTCGGTATACATGGGAGATTTGAAATCAGTTGTCATGGGTATTCTGTTGATTCATGTCTTTTATTTTGAAATTCTAGTTCCTGGTTCATGTCATGTGTTCCTGTTTCCCTAGTCATGTGATGTCTTGTTTTCCCTCCATGTTCATGTGTCAGGTTTTCATTGGTTTATTGTTTAATTATCTTGTTATCAGTTCTGTTTGTTCATTGGTTTATGTTCTCCCATGTCTTGTATTTAAGCCCTCATGTTTGTATTGTCTGGTTGTCTAGTATTGAATGTGAATGTTGTTTCACAGTCACAGTCACAGTCACAGTCACAGTCACAGTCACAGTCACAGTCACAGTCAAAGTCAAAGTCAAGGCTAGTTTATGTTTTTGTTAGATCACGTTTATGGTTAGGGTTTGGATTTCACGTACTTTGTAAATAAACTGCACTTGGGTTCTTCATCTTCACGTCTTCGTCATTGCCATCATTGTCAGCAGTTCCAGCACAACGTTACAGAATACTACACCAACCATGAACCCAGCAGGTTTACTTCTGCACCTACGTCAGGGGAATCGTCCCCTGGAGGACAATGTTGAGGACTTCTGCTGTCTAGCCAGCCAGGTAGACTTCAATGAGGTTGTCCTCAAAGACTGTTTTAGATTTTGTCTGAATGAGTCCATTTCTTTTTTTGATGCCTGGCGGTCGCAGTTCCCTCAGCCTGGCTCAATATATCGACCTCGCCCTATGGTTCATTGGTTCCCCGTTCACTGTGGGGGAGGCAGATGCCGAGCCAGAGCTCCACGCCACGCCACGTCACGGCCGTGTCCTGAGCAGGCAAGGGGAACTTTCGGCCCTCCGATCCCGCCTGGACCCTCCGAGCCCTGGACTTCGCCTTGGCCTGTCGGTCCCTCGACATTGCCTCAGCTCGGCATTCCCTCGGCTCCACTACGGTCCTTCAGCCTGTCGGATGTGCCAGGGTTCCTCATCCCTCCGGCTCCTCCTTGGTCTATCGGTCACCTGGCTCCGCTTTGGCTCTCCGATCCTCTGGCTGCGCCTCGTCCATCCGATCTGTCAGCTTCACCGGGGACCTTCCTCCCTATGGCTCCACCTTGGTCCTCAGTCCCACTGGCTCCACCTCAGTCTTCTGATCCCTCAGCTCCGCCTTGCTCCTCTGAGCCTCCAGCACCGCCTTGGTCCTACCTGCCATCGGCTCCACCCTGGCCCTTCGAGTCTTTGGCTACTCTCCGGGCACCATGTTCCATGGCTCCGCCCCTCGAGCCTCTCACAGCTCCGCCTTCCATGGCTCCGCCCCTCAAGCCTCTCATGGCTCCACCCCCCACGGACTTTGTCTTGGTCCCATGCCCCTCGCCTTTCTCGCCATGCCACGCCCCACATCTCAAGACACCCCCCTCCCCCAGCTCCCTACAGAACTTTGAATTTATGTCATGTTTTATGTGTTTTGTTTATGTGTTGGGGTGTCAGGAGCCACCCCTTAGTGGGGGGGGGGGGATATGTCATGGGTATTCTGTTGATTCATGTCTTTTATTTTGAAATTCTAGTTCCTGGTTCATGTCATGTGTTCCTGTTTCCCTAGTCATGTGATGTCTTGTTTTCCCTCCATGTTCATGTGTCATGTTTTCATTGGTTTATTGTTTAATTATCTTGTTATTAGTTCTGTTTGTTCATTGGTTTATGTTCTCCCATGTCTTGTATTTAAGCCCTCATGTTTGCATTGTCTGGTTGTCTAGTATTGAATGTGAATATTGTTTCATAGTCAAGTCTAGTTTGTTTTTGTTAGATCACGTTTATGGTTAGGGTTTTGGATTTCACGTACTTTGTAAATAAACTGCACTTGGGTTCTTCATCTTCACGTCTTCGTCATTGCCATCATTGTCAGCAGTTCCAGCACAACGTTATATCAGTCTATAATTAGCCAGTTCTCCAGGATCAGGTTGTGGCTTCTTAATAAGCAGTTTGATAACTGCCATTTTAAAGTTTCTTGGGACATGTCCTGAGGATAGTGAGAAGAGGTTCTGAGATTACAGGGAATACCTCTTTTAAGAGGTTAGTTGGTAATGGATCTAACATACATGTTGTGGCTTTTGAGGTTTCATTACATTTTGTTAGCTCTTCATGACCTATGACAGAGAACAATTAAAGTTGCATGTGAGGAAAATTATGAGACACTCTTTTCTGAGGTACTGTGACAGATGATTGCATAATTCCAATTTTATTTGATTATTTTTAATTTTATCTGTAAAGAAATGAATGAAGTCATTACTATTGTGCTGCGATGCTGAGTTGAGGCTTTATTCCTAACCAATTTAGTCATGGTACTGAATAAACACCTAGGATTGTTGTGGTTATTTTCTATGAGTTAGCTAAAATATGCTGACCTGGCAGCTTATAGTGCCTGCACCCCGAAATACCTCAAATTTTGTATTTTTCCACTTGCGCACCATTTTCCGAGCTGCTCTCGAGAGCATGAGTGTGATCATTGTACCATGGTGCGGGACTTTTTTCTTTAATAGGAGGAGGGTGACACTATCAAGAGTGCTAGAGAAGACTGTATTTATATTTTCTGTTATTTCATCAAGTTCTTTTAGACTTTGGGGCTTATTGAGTGTATGAGATAGATCTGGAAAATTATTAGTGAAGCTATCTTTAGTGGTCGAAAGTATAGTTCTACCTGAATGATAGCGTGGTGTAGATTGAGTAACATTTGCTGATCGCAGCATACAAGATAATGATCAGAAATGTCAAATTCGCTCTGCGGAAGAATTTCTATAGTATTAACATCAACTCCATATAACAGAATTAAATCTAGCATAGGCTTATGGCGATGAGTTGGTCCTGTCACATTTTGTCTGACTCCAACATTCACATAGATAATGAAAATGACACATTGGGATTAGCATTTATCGATATTCTCAACTCTCTTGAAGTCACCAACATTTAAAGCTCTATCTACAGTAACTACAAGATATGATTAAAAAAAAAAATAAAAAAATTGCAAATTCACCAAGGAAATCAGAATAAGGCCCGGGTGATCTATATACTGTAGCAAGGGCAAAAGACGACAGTTTTTTTACATTTATTTATACCTGACGGTGTCACATTAAACATTATTAGTTCAAAAGACTTCAATTTATATCATGTCCTCTGAGTAACACCAAAAACTTCACACAGAAATACTCAAACCAGCCCATCTGGCACCTACAATCATGCCACTGTCCAAATCACTGAGATCAAATTTTTTCCCCATTCTGATGGTTGATGTGAACATTAACTGAAGCTCCTGACCCATATCTGCATGATTTTATGCACTGCACTGCTGCCACACAATTGGATGATTAGATAATCACATGGATGATTGTTGGTGCCAGACGGGCTGGTTTGAGTATTTCTGTAACTGCTGATCTCCTGGGATTTTCACACACAACAGTCTCTACGATTTACTCGAATGGTGCCAAAAACAAAAAACATCCAGTGAGCGACAGTTCTATGGATGGAAATGCCTTGTTAATGAGAGAGGTCAACAGAGAATGGCCAGACTGGTTAGAATTGACAAAGTCTACGGTAACTCAGATAACCGCTCTGTACAATTGTGGTGAGAAGAATATCATCTCAGAATGCTGTTCTGAGATGCAGGTCGGCGCTGTTTTGGCAGCACGATGGGGACCTACGCAATATTAGCCAGGTGGTTTTAATGTTGTGGCTGATTGTGTATATAAAATGTAATATTCTCTCTAATAATAACAATAACAATAATTAATTGATTTATCACAAACAAGACTGAATGTTACATTTTTTTTTTCACTTTTAAGAATTAATAGATTATTGATACCATTTGGATGATTAAATTAAATTAAACTTTAAAACATTAAAATAATTATTAAATTATTAAAAATAACTAAACTCATGTGTTCAATAGCACATTATCATATACCATATTTTAGCTGTAGTATCGAAATTGGTATCGAGAACCGTGAAATTTCACTGGTATCAACTACTGAAATTTTGATACCGTGACAACACTACTCACAATGGTGCGTTTGTGTGCTTATCCTAGATGTTTCAACCAAGTGGAGAATGTGAGATTATGTTGGTATCATGGCAATACGTCCACCTTCTCCTGACGACTAACTGAAGCAATGGTTTATAGTTAAAAAAGTACTTCAATATTGATCTTTTTTCACACCAAAATTGACTGTGTCGCTTTAGAAAACATTCATTTAACTGCTGGAGTCATGTGGATGATGTTTACGCTGACTGTCTGTGATCTTTGGAGCTTCAAAAGATAAATCTCCATTCACTTGCATTTTAAGGACCTACTGAGCTAAGATATTTTTCTATTTTTCTTCAAATGTGTTCTGGTAAAGAAAGAAAGTCATACACACCTGGGATATCATGAGGTTGAGTAAATAATGATTTAAATGAAATAATTCATTTTTGGGTGAACTATCCCTTTAATGTTGACAGGTTTGATGCTGGTCTTGCTGGTGAAGCTGGTAAAATTAGTATACTGTAAAGCCTGGTGGGGACACCAGCACTCCAGCATTCCATGTTGGGGAACCAGCATGTAAACCAGAACATAAGCTGGTGACCAGCAGTGCTGGTCTTTTCAGCAGGGTAGTTTGCCATTGCAATTGTTTTTCTGAACCTAGTCAAGGAATGTTAGCACCTAGATGTTCTGGTTAATGTGAATTAATAAATCTCAAAATTCTTCATGACAGTGCACCAAACTTGCTGTCCTTGTATGCAGAGCTCATGTGTGTAATTAGATAAGCCTTTGAAGAAACAAAGGTTACGGCCGTTACAGGGCCCTCATGTCTTTCTATTGATTAAATTACAGAGCCGATATCAGGCTTAATTTAGCAAAGCATTGCAGCAGAGCTTAAGCAAACTACCCTTTCTTCACACTGAAACAGAAGGTGAATAAAAATTAATGTCTGCACGAATGCTAAAAAATTATTTTAAGACCTCTGACAGATTACTGATCAGGGAAGCGAAATCATCCTCTCCATATGAGATGTCTCCAAATGCTGCAATCAAAGATAAAGCAAACCCTTGCGCGTGCCTAAAAATAGTCTGTCTTTATTCTGCTCTGATTTGTAATACGGATTTGAGAGCGTTCCTGTTGCTGGCGAGCGTCTGCCAGAGACTTCAGAGAAGCGTGTGTCAGGAAGAGAAATCGTTGACGGAGGCGGCAGCTGAGAAGTTGTGGTTCGTGAAGGGGTGTTTACCATGCTGAAAAAGACGGAGCTTTGGAAATGGAAATTGCCTGCCTAACCACCTGTGCAACGTTAGCTTAATGAATGTAGAGAATAATGTTTGAGCTCGTGCGACGGGGAACCCTGCGGCACACCGGGTGTCAAGCAGTCTGCCTGAGTGTCTTTCAAGAGTCTGAAGTGGGGGGAGGAGTCTGACGCCCACTGACCTGTCAGTCTCAGCACTACACTGGGCTGCTATTAGCGTGGAACCATCATTAGCTGCCGGATATAATACAGCAATTATCCCTCGAACTGACAAAATAAATGATTTTATCAACACATATACAGTATAAACACAAATGCAGACAAATTTACACATTCAGGGATTTAAAATCATTCAAAATCAAAACAGTGTTGGGGAGTTACAAACTTAAAGTAGCAACACTGCATTTTTCGGTAGCATAACAGTTGAAGCTTTTTTTTTTAATTAGCACTTTTACAGTAATAAGCTACTTTTTCAATGCTACATCTGTCTTTGCTGTCACATTATTATCATTGATGCGGCATAAATAGACTTTGGTTTTCTTCTTTGAAAGATTGTTTTGTCAATCAGTTATATAAATTGTGGTCTGTTCCAGTTTTTATTTGTTGCATTTTGTGCAAATTTATCCTTTAAAGATTGTCAGCTTTGCCAGACCAGAACACATTTTTGCATTAGTAAAAAAGTATGAAGCCCCTTAGAGGACAGGGAGGGAATTTATTTTCTGAAATAATTTTGTGGACCCTCACAAAAGTTTTGCTTTCCATTACAAAAAGTTTTGCATTCCGACACAGTTATTTGGGGTTTGGATCAAACAAATTATGTATGGTTTTACTACAGTAACCATATTTTAACCATATTGTTCATAGGAAAACCATATTAAATGTAGTTACTGCAATTTTACTACAGTAACGCCATGTAATTTGTGGTGTAAGTATGGTTTTAAAATCTACAGAGAATCTTAAGTGACCTTATATATATATATAAGCAATATCGCAATCATGCTATATGGCCCTACATCAGCACCTGCATTTCCTCTCCACTGTGGAAATTCTGGTAAGAGGTAAGTGCCTTGAGTTTGTGTAATTAATCAGTCTGTTGTGTCTCTCAGCTGTGAGCCTTAATGCTGAAGTTGTTAGTTTAAAGCCGTTTAAAGCTATTTCCTAGCTTTAGTAGTGTAGTTGTAATATGAGCGATCACGTAGTGCTTTTGAATATAACACTGAGTGACGCTGACTCGCTTCACATCACCTAACTTGCTTATATTACACACAAAAATGGTCTTTTGCCTCCACCTGCTGGCTAAAATATGTAATGTCACACAATTAAATGTAAAGAGACAGATAGCTCTTAAACACATCTGCACTACTCTTTCACTTTAGTTTAGTGAAGCGTGGAACATCTCTTGTTCAATAAGATTTGAGGACCGGAACTAACTGTATGTATATATAAAATAAGGTATAGGCTATATTTATATGTATATAAAAAGGCTAGTACATTTTAACCAACAGTATAGCTAGGAAAAGCAATTCCTGTTCGATTATAATGAAAATTAAGACATAGACCAGATTCTTGTGCACTTCAAATTTAAATAATTCTATATATCTTACCATTTTTTTTTTTTTTACAATGTTCTGTAATGCAGCAAACACATGGTCAGATCTGAATGACCCCATTTTGTTGTAAATCCATTACTGTTTTCACTTTGCATTTGACAATTCTTAAACAGCCTACATCCAGGGAAACACTGTATCTGTATACAGTATATAATGTATGCAGAGATTAGGTTTTGTATTGTGTTTTGTATAATGTTCATTACTTGCTGTTAATTTATCGTCACATTTTTAATGCAGGGGTGACCAAATGGTGTCCAAATGGAGCCCAGCTTCATCCAAAAGTTCAAGAGTTTGGAATCATTTTCACTGATGAAGCGCCACACAAAAAGAATGATGCATTTGTTATAGGACTGGTATCGGGCTAGACACATTGCTCATGTATTCGTTCTCGATCAAATGTCCCGATATCGTGCAACATACACCTGAGTACATTTGCCAGTGTGCAGCGTGAGCAGCCGTACAGAGTTTATTGAGCGTGCACAGCCACGTGAGCCGAGCACACTCTCCTAGAATGTCTTCTGCAGCGCTGGGAAGTTTAATTAATTGTAGTGATTTGGTTCGTTCTGATGTTTCATTGAAACATGATAAATGATTCACAGACTTCACAGCACCATTTGAGAGTTAGGACATAAAAGCGCTCAAAACACATGCACATCTCTCCCTGTACTGCATGCGCTCAACTCGCACTTGCGTAACCAAATAAAGGGGAGTGCAATAATTCTGATCAAATGAAAAGCATATATAGAACAAGTAACAACAGAACAGAAACTATGATTGAATTACTGATAAACAAACAGTAATTCCTTGAATCACATCATAGCAGGAAAATGTAACTTATTCTGATTATTGTTATGGGTCACACTAAAAACGGCTCGTGCTTTGCAGTGACACTGGATGGACATCAAAAAATACAAATGCAAAATTCAAGGGCATTGAAAGTAACAAGCTCTTACCCAGTATAATATCTGTTACATTACTGCATTGTCAGAAATGAACTTTTCCATAAAGGGGTAAAGGGGCATTGTTTTGTTTATGAGGGCATTTTTTTCTAAACAAATAAAAATGTACGGTGTCATTCTTTTATTCAAAACATATTTTATGTGATAGTGTGTAATGCTACTTTTGGCGGCATTCTTACCCTGCTTCACTGTTCTATAACAAGTGTTCTTGGTGAGAGAAACATCCTTTATTAATACAAATGTGATTAAATAATAGTAAGCATACAGTATAAAGATGGTGCAATTGTGGCATGTAGCCTTTTTTATTTTTTATTTTTTATTATTTTTACAACAATGCAGCAATTTACAACACCTTATTTCTCTTTGGATCTGGCACCAGTGGAAAATTTTGGACACCCCTGGTTTAATGCATTATTACATCTGTTACCTCAGGATAACAGTGATTATCTCATAAATGGGCACCATACAATTTATACAAGTGTATTATCCTTTTTGGCCAAGTTTAAAATATATCTCTATCTCAATTCATGCGCACCTATGCACTCGCGTTATCGTTGAGATGGCACTGACGCAAAAGGAAATAAAATATTCATACACTGTAAATTATAACGCGTGGGCACTGTAATGTTTTCTCATGTGCACTGGAAAGTCTTTTTATGCGCACAACAAAGTTTCTCGTTTGCACGCATAAATCTCTGGATTTAATTTTTTTTTTTTCACAAAGGTCACTTAAGGGGCTCCATAAAAATACATGGTTTCGACCCAAGCCCCCCCCCCCCCCCCCAAAAAAAACATGCCCTTACGAAATGTAACCATGTTTTCACTACAGTAAACCCGCAGTAACCATGTAACCGTTTTAAAAACCACTCTACATGTACCACAAATTAACCATAGTGCTATATAGTATTACTATAGTAAAGTTTTGTGAGGGTACGCAATCCTTCTTTTGAAGGAATGCAAAATCTATTGCGAGAGAATGCAAACTATTGCAGGGGAAGTTAACAAATTTTGAGAGGGAGCGCTAACTATAATGAGGGAAAATAATACTTTTTGTGAAGGAACACAAACTATTGTGAGGGAACGTAAAACACAATGCGAAGAAACGCAATGCTTGTTTTGAAAGAACACAGAACTTTATGCAAAGAAACGCAACCAATTTCAAGGGAATGCAAAACTTATTGCGAGGGAACCCAAAACTTTTTTTAAGGGCAGAGCCGGCAATAAGTGGGGACAACTGGACCTTTTGTCCCGGGCCAGAGCTTGATAGGCTGTTCCATATTGTACAGTGCATCTAAACGTGGTCAGCGGGATATAATATATAAACACGGAGACAATGCGCAAGAGCGAAAGCCGTCAGAGTAGCACACATTGTGGAATAACTGTCTGAAAATAAATCCCCTCCCTGTCCTCTAAGGTGCTCCAAAATGAATTATATGAATTATATAAAGTATAAATTTAAGATCATTTTATCAACTCAAGAATTAAGGGATGGTTTGTTCTTCAAAAAATACCGAAAAAATAATCCTGCTACATATGTCACATTTAGGAAATTAGGTTTGTTTCTGGAAGCCATAGGTTGCTGTAAATGGCCCTAATGTTTCTCTGTTTCTACATTGAGGCCAACTGCTTCAATTAGGGGGCAGCAGAGATACATGCCAACTTACACATTCAGTGATGAATATGTGCTCTCAGTGCATATGAATATTCATTTCAGCCCGCTGGGTACACATTCACTCAAATGTAAGGGCTAAGGCAATAAATGCCATTAAGGGGAGCCTATGTTGTTTGGCTGTATTTGTGAGAGTGAGAGTAGCTCGAGGATACAGACTCCAGTCATTTATCATACTTTGTCAATGTAAATCAGGCATTTGGGGCAGTGTCCAGTCGTTTTCCCAAAGGAGGATGAATGCCAGAGGTCCTTTCTGTGAGTTAAAACCTCAGGGCAGCAGTGCTGTTCACACTAAATCCAGCCAACATTTACAGCCTCTGTCTAAAAACAATGTGAAATCAAACTTCATCCTTTTTTATTTGCTTATCCCTTAAATGCTTACCTGGGGTCTTTAGTGACCCGGGACCTCATTCCACCCCCTGTACCTCATCCATTTTTTTGGAGTTACACCCACAGCTCTTTAGTATTCCTCACCTCAGTCTTATAAATATTGTAACACACACACACACACACACACACACACACACACACACACACACACAAAAGGCACAAATTGCAATTATTTATTTTTTATTTTTTTGCACTTCCATAAAGTGTATTTTTAGGATTATTTCAGATCTATATAAGTTTACTATCACATGATATAAATTTCTTTGTTTATTACAAGGGAAACGAGTACTATATTCATATAAATAAATACTATATCACACTGATTTTCTTTGTAACATTAAATTATCAACAATGATGAATTATCAGTTTCTCCATATGTGTGTACACATGCATATTATACATTCTATTTGTTCCTCTAGGTGGCGCTGCTGTTTCAGTGATTTACTTGATTTACATATTATATAGCAATGTCAAAAGTTAACAACGTGGAAGTAAACTGTAGCAAGTGCAAAGTTGACTAAGTATTTACGACCATGATTTATGATTAGTCATTTGGGTGTACTTCTACTGAAACTGTGTTCAATAAGTGGCTGAGAAAATATTTACGTGTAGCTTATGTGTAGCTTATGTATAGCATCAAGCGTAGTGTCATTTCAGGGATTTCACGTTAGTCAGCTTGCAATCAACTGACGCTCAGCTGATCACGATGTCTACAAATACAAATCAGACTCCAATCAAAGCTGTCCTTTATAAGTCCTCCCTTCATTCATTCTCTCGGCTGCTTTTCCATTGCATGGAAAACATCTGCACTTGACACCCTCCTCGATCCCCATCTTTTGTGGATTCATTTTTACTCTCTTCCTTTGAAAATTTTTGGAGAAATTTCGAAGAATTTTCTGATCGCTTTTTTCAGTGAAATTACAATGAATGAGGACTGGAGATTTCAAGCTTCAACAAGGACACAAAACTGACATCAAAGTACCATAAAAGTAGACCATATTACTTGTCTCGTGTCGTCTGAAGCAATATGATAGCGTTGAGAAACAGAATGAAGTTTAAGTCATTATTATGAGATATCTATGCTTGTCCAGGCCAAGAGCCGCCCACTTTAGCCATATTCAGATGGAACTAGTTTTACTGTATGTGGGGACATGGGGTAATGTAATAAGTACTAGAGCTTCTCAGTGAATTTAATCCTATGCAAATTTACCTCCTACAAAATGGCCAATAAAAATAACTCTAGGTTACACTACTCCCGTGCAAACTGATATAAGGGTAAACTATACTCAATCTCCTGTGAGGAGTGTTCAATGTATTTTTGCACAGTTTTAAGTATGGAGGAGCTCCTGAATGCTGTCTTTTACCTTGTACTCGAAGTTCATCATGTGGTAGTATCGTGTGGAGATGCAGGGCCCGAAGATGCAATAAACACAAACCACTTATCAGAGGATTAAGGCTTAATGGCAACTTTAGGTAAGATTTATTCTGCACTAATTAGCCTAGCATCTCTCAATACATACAGTAAATGACCCATAAAGCTATTGTTAAATAGCTTAATTGATGCAAAAGTATAATCATCTGAATTATTATTATGATAGATCTGTTTAGATTTAAGTGTAAAGGTTAACCCTCAATTAGCACTTAAAATAATTTACCATAGCAACCATAGTTTCCACCAAAAGCTACAGATACTACAGTTATTCTCACTACTGCAAAGATTACGTACTATGCACAGGGCTGTAAAAAACAATTCCAGGATTTTACAAGATTTAACAGTAATTTCTTACAATAAAATACTGCTTTCAAAAATTTTTACTGTAAAGTCAGTGCAGGCCATGCCATTTTCTGTTATAACACAACAAATTACTGAAAAAAAGAAATAACAATATCACACTACATTGTGGGATAATTGTGTTTCGTTTGAAGTCACCATTATTGTGTTTAGTGTTCCCTTTGGATGGGAACTTTGACTTATTTGAAGATACTAAATGTTCTACAAGCTGATGCAGTTGTGTTTTATGAACATTATTCTTTGCACTGTGCTGCAGGGAGAAAATTTGTTCAATTAATAAAAGAGAATGACTAAGTCTGATCAAGATGTAGTCTACACTATATGGCGCATTTGTAATCAAACAATGAGGCAGTAGTTCTTGCAATGACAGGCTGTGATACGATTGATCTGTTATTGCACATAAACATTTCGTTGAGCTGGCAACCAGGTAAGCATAGATATCAACACCCAGCATACAAAACTCAAAAATGTGGACATTTAACAAACATTGCAGGTTAAAAATATATTTAGACATTTGATAATTGTGATTCTAGAATACAGCACTGCTACATTACAGTAATTTCCTGGACCTATTCAGATGGTTAGTACACGGACTGTAGGTGGTTGTGCCATTTGAGGCTGAGACTAGTGCAGCCTGGACTCCTGAAATTACGTGAGCATGACAACATTTTTGCAATTACAAAATGACATTCTGTATAACACGTTTGGCTGCAGGTTTCCAGTGAAATGTCCAGCTGGGGGCGCCAGTAAAATGGTGTTGTATTCAGATGGGGTTTTAAGGTGAATTTTAGATTTAAAAAAATAAAATACAATTAAAACATACCTCCCTAACCTAAAACATTTAGCCTGAACCAAACCAATAGTGTTTAAAATATAAATGAGACATCCTTACCAAATCAACGCCTATACCCATTAGTGTTTTAAAATATATGTTAAAAAGACATCCTTACCAAATCAACACCTAAACTTAACCAATGGTGTTTTAAAATGTATATGAAAAGTTAAAAAAGACATCCTTACCTTATTAATGCCTAAACCTAACCATTAGTGTTTTAAAATGCAGAAGCAAATCGCATTTTCTGAACCACCCCATCATTTCGTGCCGCTGCTATGACTCTGTTGTGTCATGCTTGAGTTCATGGCTGGACTTGATCCTCGGTCCTCTGACTATAAGTCGACCGTTCTATGAGGTGAGCAACCACACAAGCTAATCATGTTGGAATAAGTGTATATTTGTAGGTGAGTCTGTAATACAATCATTAAAATGTATCATTTTTCGAAAGATGCATTAGAGTTAAAGTGTCACATATTCCGGACGCCCGGTGAAGGTCGTCAAGCTTGGACTCTGTTTTATACCTCTGTAATGTTCTGGATAAACGCTAAAGGTCGTCATCCCTGTTTTCTGTTCCTTGTTCCTGTTTCCTGTTTGTATTCTGTTATGGGGTTTGTAGTCTGTTGTAGTTCTGTTTTGTCATTGGTCTGTTTGATTATCTGTTCCAGGTGTTTCTTGTTTGCATGTGATCCTGTTTTGTATTTAAGTGCCCTGTTTTCAGTTCTCTTTGTTGGTTGTTAATGAATGTTCTGTGTACATGGTTTTGTGTGCGTCGTACAGTGTAACGGTTTGTTCCTGTTCTGATCTGGATTTACCTTCTGTATTTGGATTATCTCTTGTGTTTGGATTTTGCCTGTATTCTGTATTTACCCTGTTTGGACTAACCTTTTTTGTTTTGCACCTGGATTACATGTGAGTTTTGCACTGTTTATGTTTGTTCATCCCCATCTGCACTTCAATAAACTTCAGCTTGCACTTGAAACCATTCCTCCTATGATTACTCCCGACAATATGTGTGTCGATATCATAAAATGGCAGGTTCCGAGTAATGGAGAGGAAAAATAAGTTTTTATAAAGTGATAATCAACCATTAAAGTCACGATTTGAGCGAAAGTGAAAAAAGTTGTTGTAGCACCTCTAGTGTTCATTTCATCAGGAAACTGCAGGGAATTACACCTGGAGACCCATTTAACAAGTTTTGCTAAATTGTATAGTCATGTTTTCACTATGAGACTAGGTGTGCTCCAAACAGTTGACAATTACATTTCAGCAGTTATATGCATTTTAAAATGTACAGTCTGTCTCTTCCAGACCAAACAGACAAAATATTGATGGCATCTCATACTCGGTGGCATATGCAAATATTTATATTTTATTTTTTTTTCACATTTTTACCCTTACTCCTAATACTGCCTGCCTCTGACAAACTGTAGCAACACAGCCAAAACAAAAAAACTATGGTCTTGAGTATTTTTGTCTTGTTTTCCAGTAAAAACATAAAGCATTCTTAAAACAAGATACATTTACTTCTACATAAGAAATATTACATAAGATATTTTGTCTTGTTTTCAGAGAAATCTATCAATTTAGAAACGTTAAGAGAAAAAACTATATGGGGTTAAAAAAAAAAAAAAAGAGTCAAAGATAAAAAAAAAATTCCTCACCTCATTGGCAAATAGTTGCAAACAACTGTGGCAAAAATTAATGGCTACTGGCCTTTTTTTGTTTTTTAAGGGAAAAGAGGGTCCAGCCATTCAACATGTCCCATCCCAACTTCCTGTCTCGGTAGGAAATGCACTAAGTAACACAGGGAATAAAACTGCACTCGTCAAGGAGCCTTAAAAACACTTGCACCAGTCCCTAGTCATTTTCTAAATAAATGTAATATATATTTTTTTATTATTCAAATGGCAATTAAAAAACAAGCTGTTAGGTGAATAATTTCTTTAACATCCATTAGAATTTGATTGTTGGTCTCTGAAGGATTAATTGGTTTGTGATGGACAGTAATTCTCAGGCTGGCAGCATTTTAACTACAAATAAAGGAAGTCATCAGGGGCCTTTTAAGTATGTTTAATACACTTCCCCAGCAGTTGGCTTTAGGCGTTAGCCTGGGAGGGATGGGTTAACCTGCAAATCAACCTGTTTGACCTGCAATTTGCACCAGAGGAGATTGGCAGCAATAAAAGCTAACAAAGTCCACCCTCAATGCGTCCCTCACACTCTCTCGGAAAACGCGGAGTTAAAAATGACAGATGTAAAGAACGTAGTGCTCATCAGTCTCAGTGAGTACAATAAGAGGGAGAGAGAGACACGCACAAACACTTAAAAGTGGTGATGTACTTCAATTACCCCTAACTAGCTCTAGTCTGTCAGTCAAATAGACACAATTACACTGATGTTGAGGTTCTTCACTCGCCTCACTCGTTTTTAATTCATCAGTTGACATGCATTTGAATTTGGGCTCTTAGTAGCAACATAAATCAGTATAGGTCCACTGAATATTTAAAAATAAATAAATAAATAAATCAAGAGAATGGGTATAAGCTAACATTTTAAGGGCTGAGTATCAGCCACTTCCTCACAATAAGATGCATCCAATAACATATTGCTGGCTTGAGTTGATGAATTGTAATGTCTTGTAATGTTCCTCATTCATCGCTTTAGATGAAAGCGTCTGCTGAATGATTAATTGTAAATGATAGTAACAATGAAGGCGAAATATCCATGCTCAACCTTTCATGGTAACACTTTACATTAATGTCCCCTTTGTTAGACTTTATTAAGGGGTTCATTAATGAGTAGGGATGTACCGATACTGGAATCGAATCAGATACCACACTCATGTACTGATATTCGATGCTCCGATACCAAAAACCGATACCATCTGACGTACAAATGTCATTACGTAAACATTCAGCCCACAAATTAAAATCATGTTATGTCCTAGTGAGATTATTTAACTGTAAAAGCTGCAATTTAACAAGATAAATATATAGTTTGCATGCAATTCAAATGTGAGCGCTTGTGAATGTGTGGAGACAGTGTTGTGATGATGCGGGCTGCTCAAACCTTTTAAAGCTTCTCCTTGGATCATACAGGGAAAATACTGTAATGAGCATTGTGTGTCATGAGCATCTGTTTGTAGAAGATGACAGTAAACAGAGTGCAAATTCACACTGTAGCGCAAGGCACATACAGAGTACATTAATTAAATAGCAGCTTTTTGTGGTTTAATGATCACTTTGAGTCACATACAACCGGCTTTTCCAGAGTGGGAATCTGCCATCATCACGTCAGAGCTCCTTGGTCAAAGAAAGAAACGCTTCAAAATAAAAGCTCCATCAAAATATAAGCTACATTTATAAGAAAAAAGGTATAGAAGTATATCACTACTGTAAAGTTATGTAATATTCACTGTAATACTACTACTACTTCCACTAATAATAATAGTAATAATAATAATAATAATAATAATAATAAATCAGTAGTAATTGTATTATACTTAAGCAGTATCTAACATCTGTGATGCTCTCTTATACAGCACTTTATTTGACAAAAATAACACCATTGTTGAATATTGGATTGTGCTGTGAGGTTCTGTATATAAGCACTTCATCTGATAAATAAATTATACAATATTATGTTGAAAATTGTTCCTTTTGCATTTGAGTAAAGTTTTAATGAATTCATTTAAACACCATTTTGATGATAAAAGTGAAATAAACTACTGATATGGAGTAAAAAAAATAAAATAAAAAAAAAACGGGTATCGGCGAGTACCAAAAATGTAATATAGGTACTCGTACTCATTCTCAAAACAAAAAAAGGGGGGAAAAATGGTAACGGGACATCCCTGTTAATGAGTAATAATTAATTTACAAATGCATTATAAATTGCTGATATACAGTTATAACAACATGCATACAAAGGGTGACTTTCATCAAATACACTAAATAGTGAGCCATTTGACCTCACATGCTATAAATGCTTAATAACATTTATTCAACATTAATAACCTATGAAAGTGTACCTTAACGTAAAGTGGACACATATGAAGCATTTATTAAGTAGCTGCCAACATTAGTAACCTATATGCATAAAGTTCAGTATGTTTTAATGATCATCAGGCTTTATTTTAAGATATATGCTGTGAATGAGCATGAAGAGCTGAAAAGTGTTTTTGTAGAGGATTTTAGGTAACTAGGACTATGTATGTTGGGACAGAATTTGGAGTAGCACGATTCTTTTCACATCATGACAACACAAGTGAGTTAAGACATTACAGTCATAATTATAAACACAAAATGACATAATCCCTCCTTTAAAAGTATTATAGTACATTTGTGCTGCATTGTGACATAAAACACGAATTAGGGCATTTTATATTTTATAAGTATGAATAAGTGTATTTATTAAGCATTTATAACAAGTATGTTAATTTTCACATTTGGCAAGTATTGCATGAAAGTTTCTTTTTATTCATGTTATTATAACTGTGTATCAATGATTTATAATGCATTTTAAATTACTTATTAGTCCTTAATGAACCCCTTCATAAATTATTAACAAAGGGAATATTAATGTAAACTGTTATCCTTTTGGCCAGGCTTGTTTTACTGAGGTTTCAAAAGAAGTAATGCTTATTTCAGACACATTTTATGGGTTAACATCCTTTATTGGTTGTTAGCTTAAGAGAACCAGTTTTTGTTATAACAACAACATCATAACTATAACTATATAGTTGATTAAAACACTATACTGGTTTTTCTAATCACAAATTACCATTACTATTCATGCTGGATTTGATTGGCTGCTTGAGTTCCAAGTGGGAATGCCGTGGACTGCATCTGTTCAATAGCAATGATTACTCTTACAGAAATCCATTCGGCCATTAGCATCCTGCCCTGAGCATTGATGAGCCAGCATCTGCACAAACAAACTGATAGTTCTGTGGCAAATTCACTGAGTAATTAAAATCTCTTTCATTTTATGGATTGTATTTCATATGCCTTACAAATGATCACAAAATAGTTCTTTTGGCCCTATAATTTTTTTCTTCAAATTAAAGATAGATTAAAAGAAATGGGATCAATAAGGTTGAATCTGTTCCAAGTACTTTCCCTACAGGTCAAATCGCTGTTCTTTATTTCTTAAGGTCTTGATGGCCCTGGCGATGTGGAATACCACAAATCAAACAATCCACTTGATTGTATCCGTACAGGGAATTGATTTCCAAGCCACACGTCACAGGCCTTCACTGATTAAATCTTACATTTCTCCTTCACGGAAAGGAAGGTAACAATAGCGAAATCAGGGTTATAATGAAGTACATTTTGCTTTCTGATGGCTTTCTACTCACCTAAACAGATGGTGCTGATGAAATAAAATTCCTTACATGGAACTGAAAATGTTTGCTTGTTGCACATGTGATGTGGCATAAGACAGTATGTCTAACCTATCTGAATCTTGGACTGTGGCTGGGAAATGCTGACACCTGCAATCATCTTTTTCTTAATCATCAGTGAAGTCTACACATGAAGGCTTTTGAGCATTTAAAATGCAAGTAGCTAATTGCAAGCAACATATTTTCAAAATCCCATTTCATTCTGATTCATGGGAACTGTTTGGGACATGATCTGACTCTCAGTCACATTAGCTGTACTTGGACTACAATTCTATTGCTCCCATAGCTCAGGAGACACATTGTGGAGACATTGTGTCAGATGTTTCTCCTAATAATCCTTATGAGAAGCAATAACAGACACAACTGAGATAAGTGTTGACATACGGTGAAAATAAAGGGCTATACAATTGTGGATGTAAATGTGGATAGCATAGCTCAGATAATTTGGTCTTTGAAGAAACTGATGAGTTTATATTGAGATGGCTGACTTTTAATTGTAAACTTTTGGATCTTGACAAACCTGAGCACAGTTTGAGACATTGTTGTACATTTTCTTGCCTACACCTTCTAGTAAAAAAAAAAAAAAAAGATAATCTAGATCAGTTCTCTACAGCTGGGTCATAACCGATGGGTCGTGGAAAGCAGGAAATAACAATGAAAATTAAAAAATAATTAAATGTAACATCTTGCAATTGTGCATTGTTAGGATGGCAAATAAATATGCTTATTAAAGTTTAAACGGGAGAAGAAAATGCTTGCTATATCTTTTGTTGTTGATGCCAAAGGTTGTGCTTCTAATCAAGCTTCAAATGTACAGTATCTGTCATTTGGTAATATAGCTAATACTAATGACTAATAAAATTATGTACTGTAAATCTTTTTTTAAATAGAAATGTCATGTTAATTTCACATTTTACTAGACATATGTGGTTCATACATTTGTACATTTCAATGTTTGATTTTAAGGATATTTTTGTTTACTTTTATACCATTAAACAGTTTTGGTGCTGTGTGGGGTTACCACTTGGTGTTTGATGTAAAATTGACAGATCTGTCTAGGAGAAACATGGGTAGGCTTTCTAGCATGTTAGATCATCACGATTACAATCATAAGAAAGTAGATTAACAAAAACTGATTACTGGATTTCTGTGTCCTGATAACTTATTACTGCCAAACAATTCAAGATTGCAATTTGAATTAATTACAAGTTATGTTGTTTAATTAATCACAAATAATCACATACTGTTATCAATACTTGAGGAGAAAAGCCTCCAAATAAAGAAAATTCTAAGACATTACTTCAAGGACTTTACAGACAAGCATTGAATATACATAAAAAAATAAAAAAAATGTCAATAGAACTTAATATATTGTTTGTTTTATTTTAATATCATTGAACATAAGCCTTTCACTGGCATACAGTCCACAGCAATCAATTTTGCTAAAAAAAAATAATGTCTCTGTTTGTATTTAAATAAGCAGATACTTGATTGGATCATTATTGCAGGGATTACTATGTTTCAGCTGGCAACAATTCTTTTAATCCTAACTGATGCAGTGTGTGGCTTCTCATTTCTTAACCATGTTGGAAGACGTATCCCGTGGTCATGGAGGGGCAAATTATTGGCCTGCATCAAGCAAGGAAAACAAGTAAGGAGACTGAAATCACTGGAATTGGGTTAAGGACTGTCCAACGCATCATTAAAACATGGAAGGATAGTGGTGAACCATCAGTTTCACGGAAGAAATGTAGTCGGAAAACAATCATGAATGATCGTGATCAGAGATCACTACAACGCTTGAAGTCACATCGTAAAAAATTTACAGTAGAACTCATGGCTATGTTTAATAGTGAAAGTAAGAGTATTTCCACATGCACAATGCAACAAGAATTTAAAGGATTGGGACTAAACAGCTGTGTGGCCACAAGAAAGCCACTTGTTAGTGAGGCTAATCAGAAAAAAATGACTTCAGTTTGCTAGGGAGCATAAAGATTGGACTGTGGAGCAATGGAAAAAGGTCATGTGGTCTGATGAGTCCAGATTTACCTTATTCCAAAGCGATGTGCGCGTTAGTGTAAGGAGGGAATCGCATGAATCGCACAGTTCGAGTCTCCCATCATCAGGGTTGGGAGGTTTACTTTTGAAATGTATTCCACTACAGATTACAGAATACATGCTGTAAAATGTAATTTGTAATGTATTCCATTAGATTACTCAAGGTCAGTAACGTATTCTAAATACTTTGGATTACTTCTTCTGCACTGGTAGATTTTTTCACTTGTTTTGACTATAAAAACTCTGTCAGTACAATAAGACAAAATACACATGTTAAAAATACATTCTCTGAAAAACTTAAATATCTTATGCAGTGTTGTTTCTAAAACAAGATCAATCTAGATCGAGATCAAACGAAATATTAGAGGATGCAATGTTTTTTTTTGGCCAGGCAGTGTATATTTGTTTTAATTTGAGCTTTTTCTTTTTTTTTCCAAATGTATTTGTTGGTACAGGTATGTACAGGTAAATACTAAATATGTTAAATTTGAGTTTATTTTTTAAAAAGAATTAATTGTACTACATGTTAAATTGACAGCATTACACTTCCATTGGTAAGGGTTAAGATTTCTGTTTTTCTTTTTTTTTTTTCTTTTTTCTTTTCCATCTATGCATCAACAAATATAGGTCAAACAATAGAACAAGCAAATGTGAGAGAGAACATGGTTTTTCATCCGCTCGCCAAGATTGCGCTGGATTTTTCCTGCTGAGGTTCAGGCGGATTTGGGAAGTCAGTAGAGTCTAACTAATCACAGGCTGCTTGGGGGGGCATTGAGACAGACATGTGATGGGGAAATGTGACACCTGGAAATTACACAATGTAATGGAATCAGCCAAGTGGTAAATGTAGCTTCTAAAGAGGTTTTGTGTTCTCCATTAACTGCATAGACACTGATTGCTTCTGACAGTGCAGAAAGTGCTGGTCAGCATGTTCACTAACTCCTATCACTCGCGCTGAACTTCTTCTTAGTTAGCAAGCTGCTGGGGCCAAGAGAGACAATCTACCTGGTGCAAAGTGAGGAGAGATGGATCATGTATGGTTAGTTCAGACATCTAGCAGCCTGAATATCCTGCAGGCATTAGATTGTCTTTTCTTTGTCTTTTTATTGCACTCTTTGTACTGCTTTGTTATGAAAGTGCATAATACAGTGTGCAAGTAGTGTTTTATTACAAGTAAAAAGGATTGTAACTGATAAATGATATTGGAAATTTACCTCGTTCACTAGTCAACAGTCAAATCTTCAGTATAGTTTTCCATAGAGCAGAATTTAGTTAAAGGAAAAGTTCACCCAAAAATTACAATTCTGTCATAATTTCTGTGAAAACACAAAAGGACCATTTTAAAGAATCTTCAAGGAGCTTTTTTTTTCCCCCATATAATGACAGTTCACAGTAACAATGTCTTCCCAAAATAATCACACAGGAAATCGCAACTCTGAACTCTGAAATTTAAAACTGTTTAACTTGACTGCATCCTAACAGCCCTGTTAATGACATGACGCAACCATCAGACGGACTGACGAATTCTGTTTTCAAAATGGATTGCTTTGGACTGTAGACCAATGATAGGCTTTTGTTCAATTGCCTTCTAAAACAACTCTTTATACTGTCTAATTAATGCTTTACTCATCTGTCACAATAATATAATATATAATAATAATATATTTTTATTATCTGAAATATTTTTGTAATATATTTACAATTATTTAATCATTATATATTGAATTATTTCTGAAAACATATTGATATGCAATTAAATTGATTCATTAATCGATCAGCATATCATGTAATTAATTCAATTAAAATGTGTAATTGATTGACAGCTCTCATTTTTACTCTACTGACTGTTTGGCGTAGGGTTGGGGTCTGGGTTAGGAGGTACAGTTAATAAAAGACTTACTCCTATTGACTGCATTACAACTAAAAATACAACACGATTTTGGTGGCACACTGTGGATATTTCACCCAGAAATTACATTGCTCCAACTGTACATTCATCAAGACTTCCAGCTTCGGCCACTGAGAGGCAGTGGTTCAAATTTTGATAAGCACAAACCGATTTCAGCATTTGACCTAATGTTGCCAAATTCACAGTGCAATCAGTCTAGACTTACAGACTTACGAAACTCTAAAATCGAACTTGTGTTCAGATTTTAAAATGCCAAATTGAATCATCACACCAGGTTTGATGGCATTGGTTCTCGTAAGTTGTAAACTAAATTGATGTAGCAGTTTGAATATCTGGAATTGATAAGTTTTCAGGGCTTTGGTGAAGGGGAAGATTATCAGTGAATGACTTAAATCTGTCTATTCATCACACAAAGCTATCGTATAGCTTCAGAGGACTGCGAATATAACACAAAAGTTCTATGGAATATATTTTATGCTGCTTTTAGGCTGTTTGTGTCCTTTTTGGAGCTTGAAAGACAACAAAAACAAAATGTTTTAACAGAACCTCAGCACAACATGAAGACAGCTCACGACCCGGGCGTGCAGCGCAAAGCAAGCACAACGCACGTCCGCGGTCGTGAGCTGTCTTCATGTTGTGCTGAGGTTCTGTCACTTCGGTCTAAGATTTTGGGTTTGTGTGTGGCCGAACTCTCACACAGGTGTCCTGTCTTGTTTTTGTCACCTGTTGGGGCATCACGTGTCGTTTACCTTATGATGTATGCTCAGGTTTCGTTTAGTGTTAGAATCCGTGGCATCTCTTTGTTTGCTGTCCTTTGTTGTTTTTCCCCTATGGGGTTGTTTATGTTTGTTTTTCTCCCTTGTGGGAGTTTTGGTTTGATTTTTGCACTTTTAATAAATTATTATTATTTGTATTTTTTTTTTTCCAGTATGGGGCATGGATCAGCATAGAAATCGTAACAAGCGTAGAATACAATAGCCAATTTAAAATGTCTTCAATAATCCTTAATATTAAATATATCCCCAAAAATAGTTAATATATTTCAAATATTCAACTGGCCATCTAAAATCAATTAATAATTATCTCTCTCCTGAACGCACACACTGTGTGGTGGTGTTATTTAAAATATGAACTACAATACCCTTTGAACACTTTACTTTTAACTGTGAACCTTTGGTCTTTTTTTTTTTTCATAAAAAAAAAAAAAACAATTATCAAAACAAAATAAAAACTTTATTAACGTTATTAAACGTTTTCACTCCGGAACAATTGAGAGGGTCTTCATTCCCATTTTCGGTTACGTTCTGAAAAGCATTTTCTTCATTTTTGGTTTTCATTCCTTGAAACGTCTCTAGTCCCAGGTCACAAATAAACTGTCTTTTTATAGAAAAGTCTGCATAAAGATCCTTTAAAATATTTATTGTGTTCCACGAAAGATAGTCACACGGATTTGGAATGACATGCTGGTGAGTAAAAAAAAAAATATTCAGTTTGGGTGAACTCAATGAAGGTTATATCAACACAGAAATTTACACTGTATGATTTGAATCACTCATCACATACAGTATGTGTTTTAACCTTTTCTGTATTTGTTCTCCACACAATAAGATTTTTTTTTTTTATCCCCTTTTCTCCCCAATTTGGAATGCCCAATTCCCACTACTTAGTAGGTCCTCATGGTGGCGAGTTTACTCACTTCAATCTGGGTGGCGGAGGACAAGTCTCAGTTGCCTCCGCTTCTGAGACAGTCAATCTGCGCATCTTATCATGTGGCTCATTTGGTTGCTTAGGAGACCTAGCTGGAATCACTGAGCATGCCCTGGATTCGAACTCGCGACTCCAGGGGTGGTAGTCAGCATCAATACTCGCTGAGCTACCCAGGCCCTTAATAATAACTTTTAAAAACATCATGATTTGTTGTGATCCTCCATTACATTAGCACAAAAATCTAAATCATAAGAAGCTAAATTAGCTAGAGGAAGGCTAATATTAAAATTGTTATAATGGCAATTAGCTGTATTACCTGTGGTGCTTACTATTAACATAATGGACTAGAACTTTCATGGCACCGCAAAGCCCTACAAATCAGCGCAGAGTCTCAATCTAACCGAGCATTAAATTCAGACTGACAATCAGCAATCACCTTTGCTTTTTTTAGCATCTAGGTCATCTCTTTAGCATTGGCACTCTGCACTGCTGTATGTGGCTGTCCAGTCATTTGAAGGGCAAGATCAAATACGTTTGAATACTACTCAACCCTTACTGCATTCTCAGAGCTACGTGGTTATTTAATAAAGATACAATTTCATGGTGCATGGAGTATTTAGTGTAAATTTGATACAGTTGCACCACTTTTGTGTGTGGTATTTCAGCATAAAAACCTGCCCTTTATTCACTAACCATCTGCAATCTAGTTGAAGCAGTCGCAATCGGTGCTAAAAAAGCACTGTGTCTTAAGTAATTAAATTAAGACTTTGCCATTCCTTCCGGTACAAACACGCTTGATTTATAAGTAAACTAAGTTCATTATAGATTGCACTTTATTCACAAAAGTCTATGCTATTTACCCAGCTTAATTAACATTACTCTATTACCGCCTGAGGAAAGCAGGTGGTTAACAAAATGTTATTTAAAAGAGATGTTTGTGTAACTTTTATATTGATTATGGAAGCAATAATTTATTAAATAATAACCAAATGATCAAGAAGAGCATCATAAGCTGGCATATATGTATATTGAGATGCATGATGTAGTCAGATTGTGGTGGTCTGCTCCATCCTCCGCTATATTGTGCTGAGAATCTGCCCACAAGATTGGAAGTGCACTGCACAAATTGCATTCAGCACAGATTATGTGGGCATGTTTGCATTGTTCCCTGATCAGCACAATTCCTCTTGTGGGGCACTAAACCAGCACAGACAGCACATTCAAAAAAAAAAAAAAAAAAAATCCACTTTTACCAGGCATGATTCATTCTTGGTGAATCCCCCAAAAGTATTTGGAATGATTTGAGCTGAAGAAGCTAAATTTATAATACTGTTGTCAGGTTTTGTCAGATCATTTAAGAAATCACTTTCATTGTTTTAGTAGTAAATAATTGTTTTTAACTAATCAGTTGAGTCAATGAATGAAGACTCACTCATAACATAAAAAACACTCATTTGTTCCCACCTACTGGGATAAATATTCAATCAGTGAATGAAATTAAATTTAATGATGAATCTAAATCCCCACCACAACCAGTAATACAAATTGTAAAGTGTCCCAGAGCTGTTGGATTGTATATCAGCACTCTCTTCCAATGCTGCTTGTCAGATCCGAGGACTGGAACTAACAGTTGTATAATCGGTAATATCACACATCATCATTCATTTAGGGTGAGTTCACACTTGTAGTTCGGTTCTCTTGGTTCTCTTTGTCTGGACCAAAAATAAAATGATACATTTACTCCTGGTTCACTTAGCGTTCACACTGGCAGTTTTAATACCGAACCTAAAGATACAAAACAAAAGGCATAAGGATAAGGTCACAACTTGATTGGACAGCATTTATGACGTATATTTTGCAACGGAACTTGCCGAACATCCAAAACAATGCTGGCTGCTGGGCTAAATGTGCTCGTTGGACCCACTTTCCCTAAACCTATCACTGAACATTTTGAACACTTGAGCATTTTTGTGCGTTTTTTCCAGTATGCTGGAAATATGTTTGTCGAACCAAATGTTAATAAGGAACTTTACCTCCTCATTGCTCCATGTTTGCCTTCTGCATACACCGCTCTTTCTATCTTATCAAATCACGTGATTTTTAGGGTTATATCTTGTGACATCACATCCTGTTATTGGTCCGTTTAGACGTCTTTGGTCCATGCTGCATTCATATATCAGTCGAACCGCACCAGAGTTTGTTTGGAAGCGGACCGAGACCCACTATTTAGGGGGTCTTGGTCTGCTTGTTTGGTGCGCACCAAGGCAGCAGTCACACTTGTTCAAATGAACTGCACTAACAGAGCAATCTCACCAGAGTTCGTTTTAATCGACCCAAACCTGCCATGTGTGAACACACCCTTAGATACATGTAGGGCTTTACTGGTTGTTTAGATCAGTGTTACTATCAGAAATAATTAATAATTATTAATTATTAATAATTAATAATTATTTATGTAGTTATTAATTAATATTTAAATTAATCAATTGAATCTAACTCATTAAAACCTCATATGGGGCTCCAGTAAATGTAGTGTGCTACGTTTAGGATCGAGTTTGGTTATTAGCAATAATTAATAATTAAAGATAATTATTATTAAAATCAATAGAACATTGATGAGAATCAGTGTTAGTTTTTTTTAATCCTTTAAATCAACAATTATCAAAGATAATCGTTAATTGTTAACATCGATGGAACATTAATTAAAATTAACACTAGCTTATTGATCATTCAAATTCAACAATCATCAAAGATAATTATCAATTATCAAAAATCAATAGAATATTAATAAGGATTAACATTGTCGGGGCACCACCCTGGAATCAGGGACTAATAACCAGATAGTATAACAGTCTCAATATTAGACATCCGAAGAATATCGATTTTTGGGAAAAAAAACAAAACAATGAATGAAGGTTTGAATCTGAGCACTGACATCCCGTCAGCATGACACAGGCATATGCAAAACAAACCAAAACACTTCTCTTTGTAATATAAACAAAGTTTATTTATGCAGTAATATCAATTAATAATTAATACAACGCAGTAAATAAACTTCCGACTTACAACTACAAACTAAACAGTGATATGATTAGATATGGAAATAAAAATAATCCTGTAACACATAAGGTGTGTGTGTGACAGTGTGTGTGTGTGTGTGTGTGTGTGTGTGTGTGTGTGTGTGTGTGTGTGTGTGTGTGTGTGTAAGGAGGGATGCGCACAAAATTGCGGACGTGACTCTCATGGAGAGTATGTCACGCGAGACTTCCGGCCAGGGAATATGACCACGAATGGGGGCGGAGAGAAACCAGTCAATGGCGACTGGCGTCTACCAGTTACCGCGTGTATCCGCTTGTACGATAGCTTAGGGACAAAGCTGGGCTTTAGCATTTAAGCTATCTACCAGCCAAAATGTGTACCAGAATGTTTGTGAGGGGTCACGTGCCTGTGTGTGTGTGGTTAGTATGAGAGAGAGAGAGAAGTGACAGCCCTAAAGCCGATTTCACGATCGTGGGAGAGAAAGCAGCTGTTAGTTCATCGCTCAGAGACGCGGTTGACGGCTCGTAAACAGTCCCACGTACTTTGACTATTTAATGGATGAACTCAGTTTACCTGTTTCACCCGCAATGGCGAAATTTCACAACAGTCCAATTTGGTTGGACCACAATACAGCAAAACAAAATTGTGATAATTAATACCCTGAGTATTAATAATGAGCGGACATGGCGGTCCGTAAACTGTACAAGCAAAAAACCTTGAAACACAAGAATAACACACTACAATATTCTATCTCTGCCCAGACGTAAACCTCTTACTTGAATCGCATGAGGACACAGGTAGACACTCCGTCCTTTAACTCTGACCCGGTTCCTTGAGGCTCGGGTGATGACGGGAGGCCATTTCCTCGCTCTGTTGGTGAGTGGTACGGCTGTTGATTCTCGGTGGGCTGGCGGAGAACTCAGAAATATCGACTTGATTGAAGATGGAAGAGAAATCTTTAATCTCTTCACTTCTGTAGGCAAACGGATGAAGATGCGAATTGCTCGGCGGTCTCCTTCAGATCCGTTAGAGTGTTCGGTTGAACACGGAGTAATCTCAACTCATCCAGCGAGATGGAGATTGTATGTCCACAGTTTCAAGTCGGGCGTTACTTTCTTGTGCCACGAGGTTGCACCTGAGAGCAACGAAGAGCTGCGTCCACACGCTGCAAACAAAGTTGCTGGAAGCAAATCCCGAAAGCATTTCAGAGGTATTTCAACTCCTGATGATGTCATGGTTTGAGGTGCGTTCTGTTGTGTGCCTCATCCAATAGGAGTTGAGAGTTCGATCCTTTAGTGAGCAAGGCTTCATGGGATTTGTAGTCTGTTTTGGACTCCCTTTGTTTGATTTTGGCGCGATTTTTATCAGTATAATTTACGACTTGGAATGTGGGGGCTTGAGTTAGGTTTTTACGACTGTATTAGACCTGCCTTTGTCTTCTATCGGAATACAAGAGGCCCAACATACATGTAAGATGTAATTGATTCTTGATGCAATATTAACATGGTCAATCTATGTCATACCTCCTCTGTGCATGATTGAATACTGCACTGCAAAGTATGCAACTTAAAAATGTCTTTATAATTATATGCATACATACATACTGTATGTATAAGGCTACAGTCAAAGTCCCTATTACGGCATGTCTGTCCATTCAGCAGCCATCTTGACAACTCTCCCAGGCAGCTATTTTCTGTGTAGGCATAGGCATAGTACAGCTCCTGTCTACTTGTAGGGAAAGGAAGACCGAAATTTCTGAGGCTGATGCAAATAAATGCATCAATAAGTCACTGTATTACAAGATAATAAAACCTGTTCAGGAAACGTTTGCAGAGACAGGTGTGTAAAACATGGTAAATTAATTCTTTCTTGATAACTGTACACCTGCAAAATAAATACTAGCATTGCATTGTTTATTCTCTGCAATTTGGTTGCTAGGATAATTTTGTGTTGACAATCCCAACACCTGCACACAAGCATTGCCTCTTTGTTTCTATATACGTAATTTTCTGAGAATCAGGCAACAGAATGCCTTTATGGTCAGAAGGCAGAAATATAAATTTAGGAATATGCCACACCTGACTGAACGCAGCATAAGACGAGGCAATACCTTTATCAATATAGCAGTTCAGTTTATAGTCCTAAAACCCAGAAGAGAATTAGCATAAAAAACATGGCTTCCCTCAGGGATTTCTGTTTTTTTATAATGTCGGTTTTAACAGGATTAACAGTACTTGTGACTTTTACAATTTGTTCAACAATATAAATGGCACACAATCATACTACAAGCTTGAATTCTGAAACAGCAATGTGCTTAAACTGCAAGCACATTAATTCATCCTTGTGGTAGATGTAGTTGTAATTTGAGGTATGAATTTATGTCTTAGTTCAGATTCATGCTTGGCCTACAAATTGACGTCATGACTGAACAACTTCGATTGCAATTGGCTATTTTAACTGAAAGACGGGACTTCTTTTCCTAAAGCCGCCATATTGAGCGTTGTGATTTCTCCGATTAAATTTTCTGCAAGTGGTCCATCTCCTCCTCCCTATAATGTCTCAGATAAAGCTGGGCCAGGCTGAAATTTGTTTTAGTGTGATTTCAAGTTCAAGTTTACTGGCATTCCAGCCATATGCAAGTATACAGTTGAACAAAATATCATTTCACCAGGTATGTAGTGCAGTTTACAAAAAGTGACCATAAACAAACATTGCTACAACACATTTTGAGTAATACAATTACTTTACTGTAAACCATACACTGTGAATAATTCTCTTAAACAATAACATAACAATAAGTACCAAATAGTGGGGGTCAGGGTACAGGGAACATATAGTGTACACATGGTGTACAATACAATAATAATAATACAAAGTGGCATATCAAAAGTGACAGGTGATTATTGTGATGGTAGCAACAGTGCAATAGGAAATCAATGAGGTATTAAAGTGCAGGTAATAATTATCATTATAGATATAATTTACTGATACAGTATTGGTGTGTTAGTGACAACTTGTTGTCAGTTATCTCAGTGCAACAATCCAGTCTTTCCTCTTGTGATGGAAGTAGGTGTCAAGGCATTGAGGAGCCTGACAGGATGAGGAAAGAAACTGTTGTACAGTTTTTTGTATTTGCCCATATGTTACGGAACCTCCTATGAGAAGTCAGCCAGGCAAAGTGTTCGTAGGAGGGGTGGGTGGGGTCTTTTGTGATGATGAGGGCCTTGTTCATACAGCGTGTTTGATAAATGTCTGATATGGGAGGGAGAGATGTTCCAATTCTGTCTGCAGTTTTTACAATCTGTTGCAAGGCCTTGCGATCTGAAGCACTGCAACTGCCAAACCAGACAGTGATGCATGAGGTTATGATGCTCTTAATGGTTCCTCTGTAGAACATGGTGAGGATGAAAGGGGGGAGGTTCGCCCTTCTAAGTTGCTGCAGAAAGTGGAGATGCTGCTGTGCTTTCTTGACCAGTGAGGTGGTACTGAGGGACCAAGTGAGATCGTATGTGATTTGCAGACCCAGAAACTTGGTGTTCCTGAGTGACTCTTCAGAGGACCTACTGATGTGCAGTGGTGGTGGATGGTGCGGGTCTTCCTGAAATCAATGATTATCTCTTTTGTTTTGTCAACATTCAGAGACAGGTTGTTGTTCTTACACAAGTCCACTAGAAGCTCCACCTCCTCTCTGTATGATGACTCTTCATTGTTGCTGATAAGGCCCACCAGGGTGGTGTCATATGCAAACCTGATGATGTGGTTTGTACTGTTTTAGGCAGTACAGTCATGAGTCATCAGGGTGAACAACAGTGGGCTGAGCATGCAGCCCTGCAGGGCTCCATTGGTTTGTGTGATGGTGTCGGACCAGCTGTTGCCCATCCGGACTGCCTGATGCCTCTCAGACAGGAAGTCCAGGATCCACTTACAAAGCAATGTACTAATGTAGAGTGATTAAGTTTCTCTGCAAGGTTTTGAGGGATGATTGTGTTGAATGCTTAACTAAGTCTATGAACAGCATTCAAACATGTGTGTCCTACTCCAGATGGGACAATGCCAGATAAATGGGCAAGGGAAATGGTGTCATCAATAGAGTGCTTTGGTCGATATGCAAAGTGGAGGGGGTCCAGAGAGGTAGGCAGCGAAGACTTGTGGCTAATGACTAGTCTCTCGAAGCACTTCATAATGATTAGTGTGAGTGCCACGGGGTGGTAGTCATCGAGGCAGACCTCATTTTATTTTGAGCTAAATAAGCATAATTTATGATAACGTTGTCAGATTTGATTGCTGATTTGAAATATATTGTTTGAAAGTAAGTATGACTAACAGTTTTGGAGATTTTGGTCTTTCCCCATCCAAGCAGATAGAGCTGTACTTTTAGGCCAATTGCCCAGATAGAAAATTGCAGACTAGGGGTATTGCCAAGCAATCAAGTGAACTGACATTGGCGTTAAAGGGACTTTGGCAGTACATAATGCATGAGAGGGGGGTGTAAACATCTTACAACTCAAATTAAACTGACAGTGAACATTAAATACATTGTACTTCTCAAGTGATAAGGTATGGGAGGCCTTGCTATATTATGAATATGGTTATCATGAAAAGGTTGATGCAGCTGTGATATGGTTTCATTTAGTTGTCTTGGCAGAGCAGCAGCTGATTTGGAGGTACAAATCTATCCAATCTATGAAAGATCTATCTTAAAATATTTACCACATGGGACAAAAAGGATGGTTTCTTTAATTAGTTAATGTAATTGAAGCCCATTGTGAACATTGACAATAATTGCTATATGGTAAGTGCTTGGCAGGTTATCAAAACTTGCCAGGAACAGATTCCCCAAATGTGCAACAGATGGAATCAGGGTGGTGATGAACATGAACAGTCTGTCCATCAACAAATCCTCCCTGCTGAGACACTGTGTTCAACATTGAAATACACTGAAAAGGCTCAGGCCTTGGAGAATACATACTTTTTAGAAGTATTTTTTTATCACATGATACCTATTGATTGACATTATTATTCAAAAAGTAGTTATTTAAAAAAAAAATTAAAAACATTTTTTTTAATCTCATCTCAGCTTGTCATTGTGTTTTTGAAACAACAAAATCTGGGACACCTGCATTAATTATTTATGCCTTTATTTGCTCTTTTATTTGATTAGATTTTATTCTATTTAAAGTTGAAAGTTGAATGAGGATGAATAATTAATAGCTTAGATGGTAAAACCTGAATACAAACATACAGAATATATGTTCATTTAAGCTTGTAAATAATAGCTGTGATTTGCTTCACCTCAGCATATGTCCATGTATATAAATGTTAAAGGGGTCATGACATGAGGAATCAAATTTTCCTTGATCTTTTGAAATAAGAGGTCATTGTACTATAAAATACATACTGTTTCAGAACTGAAAACTTCCTTCTTAATAGAAAAATAGCATTTATTTAAACCAAGCTCCAGAAACGGTTTGTTTGGAATTTGTGGAACTTGTGACATCACAAGGACCAAATACATCTGCATATGACTGCCTCTTCAGCAAGGCATCAACGGCAAAGTCTTTTTAGCAAGTCTGTCAGCTCGGCGGCCATCTTTGGAATGGTGCAGGGAGACTATTTCCAGTCATGACAGTGCAGCTGCTATCTACTTGAATGGGGGAACACCGAAATCTCAAAAACAGTAGCTCAGTGAGTAAAGATGCTTACTTCCACCCCTGGAGTCGCGTGTTCGAATCCAGGGTGTGCTGAGTGACTCCAGCCAGGTCTCCTAAGCAACCAAATTGGCCCGGTTGGTAGGGAGGGTAGAGTCACATGGGGTAACCTCCTCGTGGTCACCATAATGTGGTTCGCTCTCTGTGGGGTGCGTGGTGAGTTGTGCGTGGATGCCGTGGAGAATGGTGTGAAGCCTCCACATGCGCTATGTCTCTGTGGTAACACGCTCAACAAGCCACGTGATAAAATGCACGGATTGACGGTCTTAGATGCGGAGGCAACTGAGATTCTTCCTCCGCCACCCAGATTGAGTCACTACACCACAACAAGGACTTAGCACACATTGGGAATTGGGCATTCCAAATTGGGGAGAAAAAAAAAATGGTAGGTCAAGAATACAATCAAACAACATATTTCAAATCAGTAGTAAAATCTGACAACACTGGTATCATAATTGTGCTTCTTTACCCCAGATTACACAAAGCAATTTTCCCGGCTTGTATAGCTAATGCGCATGCACGTTCTCGAGTTGATTGACAGGTGATTGTCTATCACTAAAAGGTGATTGACTCTTTTACCTGTAATGTGGGACTTCCTTAGAAGCTAGAGCTTCTTGGTTGGGCATTCCAAATTATCCCATTCATTTTAATAGAAGTGGCCCCTCTTTGCTAAATATAGTCTCTGTCAATGCCTATTTTTCGTCATTGCACACTTGGCCCTGTTCACTGGTGCTCAGTCAGTCACAGGTGAAGAGGAGAGAGATGGGCCTGTCATGGGAGATTCATCAACAGCAAAGGAGACTTACACAGGACACCTTCATGTGCCTATCTGGATTTAAATGTTTTTCTACACTAGATGAATGGCTTTGACCATTATCATGCATTTTGAGCAGCTTTTGAGCACACAATGTCATATTAGAACTCTGAAAAAAGGAAACCTCCATTATGTTTCATTCAGCTGCATTGCTTCTTGCTGTTTTGAAGGCGTACTAGACCATTTTTGCATCCATCTGAGCTATATTTAATTGTCGCTTGTTTTTGTAAACATGGACTAGATGGATGTCTTTAATTGTTTTGATGCATTTCCGGTGATGTGCGCCATGTTTTAAGAGCAGTACAATTGCAACTTTTAAAAATGCGACTGATTCTGCTTTTGCCACTGAGAGAACTGACTGAGAGAAACACAAGACCCTCTATGTTTACACAAACATGGAAGATGTGAGATGTCACTGCTGTGAAGACCAGCATCTCTGCTTTGGCTGGTTGAAGCACCCAACATCAGAGTGGATTGTATTACATTTGCGAATTCAGAACATTTCAGCATAGATTGTATGTTTTTGGCTCATATCAGATTGCTTGTGAACCAGTCACAATATGATTCAAGCTTTGCAAAGAAACTGAAAGATGTGGCAGTTAAACACTACCAAACCCGTGAGTACGGTAAACGGTTTCATTCACGAATGTTTCAAATGTCATGACTGTATGATAATTGCTGTGCTTGAGTGAATATTTTGATACATTCAGATGAAATATGTTGGATATACTGTATGTTATGTGTTAAACCTGAAATGTAATTTTATAAATTATAATGTAAATTTTGTTCATTTTTTTCAATTGAGTTTCAAATATCGCTGTATTTGAGGGACTGCACGAAGTTAGCCAATCACAACAGTGGATGTTTACACTGAAGTCTTAAAGGGCCAGAGAGCTTGAAACTGAGCGTTTCAGATAGAGGGCCAGATACAGGGTGGAAAATGATCATATATTATTAAATTATGACTGTTTTGGTGCAAAAAAACTTTACTGACATTATAAGTGGACCTCAGGGAAGATAATAAAATTATAAAAAAAGAATATGTTATGACACCATGAAGGTGTGAGAAAAATGTTATGTAAAAATGGCTACATTAACATGCATCCTCACAATGCGATTAAGGCAATTGTGCGATTAAACAGAATATTGAAATTGTCATATTGCGATTATGCTAATAATCAGAGTAATGATAATCGCAGTAAGATATGTGGAGTACTCCTATTTCAATCGCTATATACTAGCATGTAAACACTTTAATATCATTTCTTCCACTCTGACCAAAGTGCGTCTGCGCCAGTGCTGTAGACGTATGATGTTATGCTCATGCACAGGTTCAAAAACATCACGAAACATCTCTGCTTCATGTGAAACGGCAGTTTCTTGCACTGTCTTCCAGCAGTGGTGCTCCCCAACTGCAGAATCTACAATCCCACAGCAAAAGGTAACGTATTTTCCAGAGTTGAAAATGTCCGTTTGCAGTCTAAATTGAATGTTGGTGAGATAAAAAGACTGTATACCGCAAAATAAATAAATAAAATAAATAAAAATTTAAGTACATCTTTCAAATGAGTTTGTCCTTGCGGGCGGAACACAACAACATCCAGCATGTGTATTCCAATTCAAACAAGTGACTCTTTATGAACTGATTCTTTTTAGTGTATCAAAACAGACAGCGCATCCAGTGTAGTCTAAAATGACTCTTATTAACCGGTTCTTTTAATAAATATTTCAAAAAGACTCATAAACTGACTGACTAATTTTACTTATATCAAGCTGTGTTTAAAGATACATATTTGCAAAAAGATGTTTAATATATATATATATATATATATATTATTGTATAACAAAGCAATAAAACATCACATTTCTCAGCAAATAATCAGAGTATTGGCAATTAACATGTAAACTGGATTGAAGAGGTTTGCCCAAATCAAGTAAACATCTAAATCTAATTATTCCTTATACTCTGATTATTGCAATAATCAGAGTATTGGTGTACATGTAAATGTAGCCAATGTTAAAGCTCGGTTGAAGCATAAAACTGCAAGTTACTTGCGGAGGAACATTGTTTTGGTAATTACAGGAGTTGGGCTCTGCTCTTCTGCGCATATGAATCTGATGGTTTGAGGTGTACTGGTGTACCCATGGTTACAGGTGATAATCTTATATGAGTGAACATCACTAAATACATCACCCACCCTACCCAACCCCCAAAAATAAATGAATAAATAAAATAACGAAAAAGAGAGACAAATATCCGAAAATCAGTTTTATGAGCAGGAAGACAGGAAAAACAATGGAAGTGACATGTAGACATGTAGTTTACCTATCTGATTCAACTTGAATGGTAGATTACGGTGGTGCTGGCAGCAGATATGGTTTGCTTGGAGTAGAGGTGAATTGTTTTTTCTGATAACTACAAAAAATATAAATGCAGATTATCCTACGGATCATAAAACTTTAGCTAAAAATGAAACAAAAGGCCTATCTCAAGAGATAACCTGTTTAGCTGGAAATGGTCGCTAGTTGGCTAATTAGATAGATTAAGACATAGCTAGTTTGCAGACCCATAAAGTTTACATTTTCCACTGTCCTTACTCGAAAATGAAATCAAGCACTGCTGTACCAAAACCCATAATAAAATGCTCCATAGTGGCTAACGCTTTCTAACAAACTACCGCACTGTTATACAGCTACCTGGCAAACTATCGATCCAATAAAATATCTTACCTGTTCAGCAAGAAAAACTCCATCTCTGTGTCATTTTTAAATTCTTATGGATCTTGGACCAGTTGCCACCTCTGAAAATCCTATCCGATGTTGATTAGTGTTTTATTATGTTGATTCGTGTTGGTTCGTGTTTTATACGTGTTTCATTGAGCTTCAGGCCTAGACAGTGTTTCACCTGCCTATCTGAAAGTCTGCGTTGACCAAATAGATCCCATCTTCACAAAGATATTCAATAGATCACTGGAGCAGTGTGAAGTTCCCTGCTGCTTTAAATGATCCAGCATCATTCCGGTCCCCAAAAAAAACAAAATCACAGGACTTGATGACTACAGACCTGACGCTCTCACGTCTGTGGTCATGAAGTCATTTGAGAGACTGGTTTTGCCCTACCTGAAGGAAAACTCACATCCGGGACCCTCACTATTAGCACTGGTGTTCCTCAGGGATGCGTTCTCTCTCCACTTTTCATCTCCCTGTACATGAATGACTGCACTGCAAAGGACCCCACTGTCAAGCTCGTGAAGTTTGCTGATGACACCATGGTCATCGGCCAGTGACAGTGACAAATCTGCATACAGACGGGAGGTTGATCAGATGACGTTCTGGTGCGGTCACAACAACCTTGAGCTGAACATGCTCAAAACAGTGGAGATGATAGTGGACTTCAGGAGAAATAGATGTGTACATCTATAACTGTCTGGTTTGGTTCAGCTACCAAATCAGACAGAAATAAACTACAACGGACAGTCAGGACTGCTGAGAGGATTATTGGTGCCCCCCTGCCCAACCTTCAAGACTTGTAAATCTCCAGATTGAGGAAACATGCAGGTAGAATCACTCTGGACCCCACACACCCTGCGCCCTCCCTCTTTGAACTATTGCCCTCTTGCTGGCGCTACAGAGCACTAAGCGCCAGGACATCTAGGCACAAAACAGTTTTTACCCTCAGGCCATTTACATCATGAACAGTTAAACTGTCTCAGGACTCCCCCATAGTGCAATAATGCAAATACATATCTCATTTACATATGTAAATTGACATATTTAAATCAATAACTGTACATACCCCTAACTTGCACATACATTACCACTTGCACATGTACATACACAATTCTGTTATATGTCCTATTATTTGTATGTCTATTTATACTCTTACCTTGTTTGATATTCTGTGTCTAACTGTAATTTTCTGTGTGCACTTGTTTCTCCTCTCACAAAAAAAAAAAAAAAAAATCAATAATAATAATTCCGTATGGATGTGCGAACACTTGGCAATTAAGCTCATTCTGATTATGGGCTCTGACGCTTTCCCTTTTTGCCTGCAGGCTCTTCTCGGTACTAAGTTTCTTTATTTTGAAAGTGGGTGATTCTCCAGAGGGTTGCCTTTTTGAATGATCTATGATCAATGTTGCTAATCTGTTGTGGCTACAAGCTTTCATCTTCAAGCTACTACCACACCTTCCACCATACCATATACATGCTGTAGTAGCCAGACCTTCTTTTCTATATTTACGGACATGGCATAAACACGTACGGACAAATGACAGAAGTATGCAATTTCCCAGGAAATCTGTCCTGACAGTTCTAAAATATAATTAGATAATTAGAATAATGGAGTGGTGGTGGCGTAGTGGACTAAAGCACTGAACTGGTAATCAAAAGGTTGTTGGTTCAATCCCCACAGCCACACCATTGTGTCCTTGAGCAAGGCACTTAACTCCAGGTTGCTCCAGGGGGATTGTCCCTGTAATAAGGGCACTGTAAGACGCTTTGGATAAAAGCTCCTGCCAAATGCATAAATGTAAATAATTAATTATTACACAGCTCTCTGCAATACTCAATTCTGATTTGTCAATGATGCTATCCAGTGGTCAGATATTGCTCTGATACATCTTAATCCCCGGATGTGTGGTTGTTACAGACCGCTCAACCGGGTTCTGCAAGCCGTCTCTCCTGCTTCTCGGATCATTGTGCAATCTCTACAAGTAAACTAATAAAGTAATTTCAACTCAAATTTCTCATGTGCATTTATTTATTTGGCAAGTAGTCTTGTAATAGGCTGAATAATGAGGAGTCAAATTGTCATTTTTTAGAAAGTAAACCAACCGATATCCGACGCAAACTGGAGGTGGATTTCAGCTGTTCAGCTATTTATTTAGTCTCACATAATAACATAATTTCAGCACAAATCAATGTTTCATGTCCATTTATTTATCCATTTATTTGGCAAGTAGTCTTGTAATAGGCTGAATGATGAGGAGTCAGACAGTATTTTTTTACAAAGTCAACACCAACAGAACTCTGATGCAAACCGCAGGTTGATTTCAACTGTTAAGTGGTTTCTTTCTTCTCAAATTACAAAATTTCAATGCAAATCAGTATTTTATGTCCATGTTTTTATTTATTTGGTTAGTAGCCTTGTAATAAGCGGGATCATGTACAGTCAGCCGGTTGTTATCGCAAAATAATCCCCTTCAGGTGATTAAAGACCCTGATGCGAAACGGGGTTTATTGTGCGAAAACAACCAGCTGACGGTACATTATACCTTACTTGAAATAGGCTTGCCATAGTGAATCATGGTAAGGCAAAAACACAGATTTGAAGATGGATTTTTGGTGTACTCACTTATTAATGAAATTTTACATAGTGTTGCTTTAATATTGACTTGTAATATATTCCTGGCTACTACTTGCCATACTTTGTAGATCTACATATTCTGTACAAAGTATTCTAAATTAAATGACAACCTTATAATATGACTTCACAGGGCCAGGAAATTACTGCAGTATGGCAGCATTGTGCTGTAGAATCACAAAGATTAGAAGTATCAACATTTTATATTTATTACCACTACTTACTGCATACATCATAATTACAGTAAGTATGCAGGTGAACTTTTTTTTCCCTACTATTTGCTGGTTTATTTTGCTGTTGCTGTTATTTTTTTTTTTTTTTTGTCTCGTTTGCTTATTTGTTATGTATTGTTCAGTTTAAAAAAAAAAAAAAAGAAACTAAAATTATCTAGAAATGATAAAAATACTGTATATATTGTTGATAGAAAACCCATACTGAAAAATATATTCTCTACTTAAAGGGGCATTCAGTAGTTCTCTAGCTAGCGTTAGCATTGCTCTTTTTCGTGTACTTTAAGTACCGATACGACAGTGGTGTTAGACGCTATACTGCCGTCTTTCGACATGGATCAGCATGATCGTCTCTGCTGCCCCCGTCAGCTTTGGAATATCATTTGCATCTGGAAAATGTCGGAGTTTGAGGTAATTTCTAAAGTTATTTATTACTCCTATAATATAATTGCTTTTCCTAAAAACAAATGTCAGAAATCAAGTGAACATGCTTCTACTGTTAAGGATAGATTATTATTGTCCCTCAAATCAATAATCTTTGGAGACTGTCTACATTTCACATTATTTCTAAAGACAGTTATTACCTTTATTAGAGAACTGCTTAGCGTAAAATAAACCTCAATTATCTAGCGATACAGAATGCTATGGTAAAGGAAAGATTAGACTTGCTTTTGATTATCAAATTTAGCATGTCCATGAATACTGTATTTGAAGAACTCATTTTATTTCCAAGTCATGGTTTACAAAAACTCCCCAACAGTCACACACAAATGAAGACATAGATGCCTTAGTTACCGATGTTACCGATGTTCACTCTAGTTTTTTGCCTTTGCCGGTCTTTCTGTCTTCTTGCTTGAATCATGTTGCTTCAGACCTTTTTTTGCTTCTTTGGCAGTACAGCTACTGGATCTTCCGTTGTCTCCACTGCTATAGCACTATAGATATGTATGTTCCATTGTGTTCTGTCACCATGACAAATTCCTTGTGTGTGTGTGTAAGCATACTTGGCAATAAAGCTCATTCTGATTCTTTTTGCTCTTCGCGTCACCAAACAACAATGCTCTAAGCATAACCAAGAGTATCTACACAGGCAGCAGCCAATGAGCGTGAGTATTCTCTTCTTCAACGTTTAGTGAAAGACAGTGGGTCGTGCGATTTCAACATGGCGAAACACATTGAAGGGGGTGACCCGCACCATGTAGAATAAAACACTTTTTATAGAAACTATGAGTGCAGTCTTCATCTCATGTGAGTGTACACCATTTGGATCAAAAACTTCACAAAAACACAATTCATTTGTTAATGTGTAAAACTTTTTAAATTGGCTCCAAACTACTGAATGCACTTTTAAAGACATTAAGGCATGATTTTCTGTAAAGCTGCTTTGAAGCAAAATGTATTGTGAAAAGTGGCAGTCTATTGACTACAAAGGTTTCTCATTGAAAGCAATGTGTTTGCCGGATTCGTCGTGAACAGATGCCGAAAGCTGCATTTGATGTTCACATGTTGATGCGTGGGGGTCTTGCACAAGCGGCTATATTTGAAGCCTTGGGAGCTGGGAGAACGGGGTGTGTTATAATGTTAAAACAGCCTTGTAAATCACGGAGGGCCAAAGAAAGTGAACCAATACACATCGGTGTAAACAATTACAGGATTACCTCGTCTGAGAATTTACTCTGTTTTAACCTCCTGAGACCTGAGCGTGACTGCTATGTGCATTTTCTATTTCCCTTTTTTGATTTGTAACTAGTAGCACCTAATAATTATGCAGAACAATGTGTATTGGGAAAAGCACAAATATAAAACTATACAAATAAAAAACATTTGACTTGATTTGACTTTTATTTATGTTTTTTTCTAATTTAGCAACAAAATCTCAATGTTCTTTCTTTACACTGTCAAACAGACAAGTGATAGCCAGTGCTGATGCATTTTACCAATCGGAAAATTGCATAATTCATTCTGATTCAAAGTAATGGCCAGCATCATCCAGTCACTGCCAACCATGTTAAATAATATTATGCATTATACAATCGGAATCTATGTACTGATTACCATTGTCCCATGTATGTATACATGTTGAGTGGTGCAAACATCATCTGCAGCCTAAAACTGAACTTTTGGTCGGATTTTAGGAGTGAATGCACTTAGCTGCATAGGAAAGCTTTAGGATGCTCCCTTGCTCCCTCTTTAGTGAATGACTTAACCTCCAGTATGCTGTCTGTCTGCATTGGTCTCAGAACAGTTAGAAATGCACCTTATTTTCATCTTAACCCCATATAAAGACCCTGAAAACAACATTTTATTTCTCAATGGGTAAAATAGGATTTTGAATGGAAAAAAAATAGCGCTATTGTCCACTATAGTGGTCATTGTGTTTAACAGTGTGCTGTTTCACAATAAATTGCTCAAATTTAAAGGGGGTCATATCATGAGGAATCAAATTTTCCTTGATATTTTGACATATAAGAGGCCTTTCTACTATAGAAACATACTGTAAATTTCAGAACTCAAAACTTAATCCCCAGTGCAATAAAAGCATTTATTGAAAACAAGCTGCCAAAATGCCTCAGTCTCTACTTCCGTAATAGAGTGATGTCACAAAGGAACAAAATTAATGGCTACTTTACATCATTGCACCCTTGGCCCCGCCCACTGGCCCTGGGGCTCAGTTTGTAAACAAAGAGAGAGAGAGCAGTGTGGCCTAGTGTGGTCTAACTATTCCTAAACATCAAATGCGACTCATGTGGACTATTTTGAATTAGTTTTGTCTATAAATATGGACTACACAGACATTTTGACTTTTGTCATGTCACTGGCTCAGCTTTTAAAAAACGCGGTGTCAAATTACAACTCAGTTTTAAGCTATTCGGTTATATTCAGCTGCTACCACATGTTGTGTGCACAAACTGCTCAACATACTGTACTTTCTCCCATCTGTGCTATTTTTAATTGTTAGTGTATTTAAACACACTAAATGGACTACTTTAACCATTTTGATGCGTTTCTGACAATGTGCACCTCAGTACAGGATGATACTAGAAACTGGATGTGTGAGTCTTCATTGTGCTTGGGATTATGTATGTGCATCATGTGGATGTGTCTTCAGCGTATTTCAACGTCGATTGCTTGTGAACCAGTCATAAAACGATTCAAGCTTTGCAAAGGAATTGTCATTGAAGGATGGGGCAGTTAAAACGCTATTGGACCTTATCAAAAACATAAGTAACAGTTCCATTCATGAATATTTGAAATGTTATGACTATTTGATAGGGATGTCCAGGCGTGTCCGTTGACGTGATGCAACGGCTTGAGGCTGTCTACACCAAGCGCATTGACACAAACTTTCTAAACCGTTTATTTTTGTTGTTGTTGGCAGTAGTAGCACCAGCGCAAAATGGAACCAGAGATCTGTTTACTGCATTGGACGCTTCCATGGTAGACAGCATAATTTATTTTATTTATTTATCCCCTTTTCTCCCAATTTGGAATGCCCAATTCCCACTACTTAGTAGGTCCTCATGATGGCGCAGTTACTCACCTCAATCCGGGTGGTGGAGGATAAGCCTCAGTTGCCTCTGCTTCTGAGACCATCAATCCGTGCATCTTATCACGTGGCTCATCGTGCATGACACCGTGGAGACTCTGCACGTGCCCCATTGAGAGCGAGAACCACTAATCGTGACTACAAGGAGGTTACCCCATGTGACTCTACCCTCCCAAACAACTGGGCCAATTTGGTTGCTTAGGAGACCTGGCTGGAGTCACTCAGCACACCCTGGATTCGAACTCGCGACTCCAGGGGTGGTAGTCAGCGTCAATACTCGCTGGGATACCCAGACCCCGTAGGCAGCATCATTGATTATAATGGGTTCTATTGCTTTTGATGCGACGCACCTCTCATGTCCAGTTGTGCTTGAGATGAACAGTTTAATATATTTTAATGCAATGTGTTGGATCTGTGTTTTATAATATTGTGGAGTTGTTGATTCTCTTCTGAATGAATTTCAAATATGGCTGTACAAGGGGCTGCACGATGTTAGCCAATAAGAACAGTGGACAATTACGTTGACGTTTAAAGGAGGAGCTGAGGCTAAAACAAAGCGTTTAAGCAGAGGGCCAGAAACAGGGTGGAACATGATCATATCTTACTAAATTATGTTTTGGTGAAGAAAAAAAAACTTCACTAATACTATCAGTGGACCTCAGGGAATTTAATAAAACTATATAAAAAAAAGAGCATTTCATGACCCCTTTAAAAAATGGCATATAAGATGAAACTAGAGACTAATCTTTTGACTTGTAACCAGGTAACTAGGTTTCTTGTAGTTTAGTTGGTGTTTCTCCCAAAGACAAACTCCGCTGTGATCGTGGATCACGTCACATGACTCCATCCGTATAAAGTTTAAACTTTACTGACAGCACAAATTCTTCTGAACTGAGATCAGTCAGTTTAAATTAATTTAAATTATACGTTGCATATAGCGAAGCCAATACACAATGTCCAAGCAGAAGGATGCAGTGTGGCATGAGGTTAAACATTCCTTGAATGGCTGTGTGACAACATCTAGAAACTAGATGATACAGTTTACTCAACACACTCTCACGGAGTTGTATGAGTTGGCTACATCGTATGAAACACACTCACACTGAGTTGGGATGTACAAAATTGAGTTTTTCAACAGCCAGTCTGGTGACTCTCCATGGTGTCCTTCTAAAACATGACAGTTGATTTCTTCCTTAAAATCATGCTTTCGGACAAACTTTTGCTTCCTTCCTTCCGCAGTACACATCCAGGTATTTGCATATGTAATTGCATGTGTAAATTCCTACAAACAAACTTGTATGATTTCATACACACTAGTCATCCCATACAGAATCGGAACTTCTCATGAGATTGGGTTGTGTTTACTAGTTAGAAAAACATTTTTGTAACCTTTTTGTTAAACCTGAGCAATTACAGGCTCTATTGTCCATGGTAATTTATCTTTGTGTTGAAGCAAGCCCAGTAACTGTGGCTGCTGTCATGCCCTTACCAGCACCATTGTGGCAATGAGAAGGGTATCTGAATCACAGCTGTTACGGGCAGTGACCCTGGATACGATCCTGAGCACTGTCATTGTCCACTTGCCATTTGAGAGGACAACAACACAACAAAAAGGGCTAATTACCATATTTTCATATTTTACAAGGTCCTGTACAGCTTCCCTTACAAACAAACACAAATGAAAAATAAAAACATTGAAGTTGACATCACTTCCTCTTCCTGTTGCTGACGGCACGCTGCACAAGTGTTTGTAGCTTGCTAGGCTGCTTAGCATTTCTTATTCTTATTCATATACGTTCATCATTTTATCATTTGCCATTTTACCAAGTGTTTCTGGGTTTTCCGCTTTTCTACTGTTTCATCTGTGTGTTATACCGCACACACCCGTTTCTCTCGTTTTTTTTTCCGCTTGTCTACATCTCAACTGCGTGCATTCGTTTCTCTCCACTGTGTTTTACACAGATTAATTCATCAAGCTCAAACATCTGCTGATTAGGAACCAAATGGGTCTCAAACCCTAGCCGCTCAAGAACAACCATAATAACAACAACAACAAACAAAGTCATGGCATCCACTCATGTTATTGCTTCCTGCATTACATGCCACATGTTTACTATAGCTTCTTCCATCAGCAGTGAAGGATTTTCATGTGATAAATGTAAGGAATTAGTCAGGCTGATGGAGAAGTTTAATGAGTTAGAGACACGCATCCAAACGCTAGTGGAGGTCAGTGAATAAGAGAAGCCGGTAGATACTGTCTCGGATGTGGGTAGTACAACAACCAATGGCTGGTTCCGGCTGAAGAGCCCCACAGCAGGGTGATTGGGTGACATCTCGGTGGCATACTCGCTCAGCAAAGGGACACCACTCTCCCATTCCTGTTAGGGTTTCCAATCGATTCTCCCCACTCAGTGATGCACCCACTGAGAATCACGTTGAAAGAGCCCTAATAATTGGTGATTCTATTGTAAAGAACGTGGAAATAGAGACTCCAGCCAACATTGTTAAATGCATTTTGGGGGCTCAGGCGTCTGACGTCAGATCAAATTTACAAGTGCTGGCTAATGCTAAACATAGATTTTCTAAAATTGTTATTCATGTCGGCACTAATGATGTCCAGCTTTGCCAGTCAGGGATCACTACAGATAATGTTAAAGAGGTGTGTGAACTTGCAAAAATAATGTCAGACACTGTAATATGCTCTGGCACCCTCCCTGCTCATCGTGGTGATGAGGTTTATAGAGATTAGTGTCACTGAATGGCTGGATGTCTGAATGGTTTCTGGAGAACAGCATAGGATATATAGACAATTGGAAGAGTTTTTGGGGTAGACCTGACCTGCTAAATAGAGATGGACTCCATCCCTCCTGGGAAGGTGCCGCTCTCCTCTAGTAATTTCGCTCATAGTCTTAATAATGATAGTATTGACTTACTGGGGCCTAGGTCAGACAGCAGACAAACAGGTTAATCCGAACGTCTGCTAGCTGCCTTGAGATGTCACATAGGTCACATAAACTACAACACATAGAGGCTGTATCACCTAGATATCACATAGAGTCTGTGTCTGTTCCCCGAACTACCAAACACAAAACTCTGACTAAATCATGTAGATTTAAATTTGATTAAGGTCAAATTTGAAAAAATAAATTGAAGATAAACATCATATAAAGGTAGGGCTACTAAACATTAGATCTCTTTCTACAAAAGCACTAATTGTAAGTTAAATTATTACAGATCATAGTTTGGATGTGATATGTTTGACTGAAACCTGGCTTAAACCAGATAAATATATTAGTTTAAATGAATCTACTCCCCCAGGTTATTGTTATTGTGACGAGACAGAAGAGGAATGAGGATCTAAATGCAGCCTTTTTACTAAAATAAAGGTAAACCAGGTGTGGCAGCGGTGGCGTGGTCAAGCATCTCTCCGGAGAGAGAAAGCGGTAAGGGCGCTTACACCTGAGCTAAATTATGTCTAACACCTGTCTCTAATTTCAGTGAGCACGGGGAGAGCGGCATAAATAGAGCCACACCGCAAGTAGACGAGAGAGAGAGCCTGGGCACTGATTGTGAAGACAAGAGTTTATTGTTGCAAAGTTGAGAGTTTATTTTGTGAAGTAGCTTGTGGATTTTAGACTGAGTTATTGAACAGCGTTAAAGCCTTGAAAGACTGTGTTTGCTGCAGTGAGGAAAATAAACGCTTACCTGAACCAGGAAAAGCTGCTTCTCGCCTCCTCTTCACACCAGGTAACTCAGAACATAATGAAACAAAGCACAGCATAATACAGATGAAGACTGACAAAGAAACCAGGGGAAAACAAGGGCTTAAATACGCAAGGGAAAACAAGGGAATGAGGAACACCTGGGGAAACAATCAGGGGAAAACCAATCATGAAAAGAAACTACAAAGGACTACAAAACTAACAGGGAACAGGAACAGGGAACTAAACCAGAATTCCAACATAAAGTCAAGACAAAATACAGGGAATGTGACAGAGTCCCCGTTTTAAGGAGTGGATTCCAGACACTCCAAAAAACAAAACATGGGGTGTGGGGGAAAACAGGTAGTTCAAGGGGGCACACGGGGCAAGGGGAGCAGAGGAACAAGGCAAAGTCATGGAGGCTTGAAACCAAGGCGGAGCCAGAAGGATGGAGAGCCAGGGCGACACTGCAGGCTTCGGAGGACCAAGTAGACCAGAACAGATCAGGTGGGTGGCCAGGAGAACAGGGAGACCAGAGCAGATCAGGCAGACGGCCAGGAGACCAGAGCAGATCAGGGGGACGGCCAGGAGACCAGGGAAACCAGAGCAGATCAGGCGGACGACCAGGAGACCAGGGAGACCAGAGCAAATCAGGTGGACGACCAGGAGACCAAGGAGACCAAAGCAGATAAGGCAGATGGCCAGGAGACCAAGGAGATGACCTCAAGGTGGGGACTGGGTCAGGAGTCCTGGGAGGTGGCCACAGGGCCGAGACAGGGTCAGGAGGCCTGGTCGTGAACATGGGATGAGACTCGTGAATGATCTCCATGGTCGTGAACATGGGAAGAGACTCGGGAACGACCTCAGTGGTTGTGAACATGGGAAGAGACTCGGGAATGACCTCCGTGGTCGTGCAAATGGGATGAGACTTGGGAATGACCTCTGTGGTCGTGGGTATGGGAGGAGACTCGGAAATGACCTCCATGGTCGTGGGTATGGGAGGAGACTCGGAAATGACCTCCACGGTCGTGTACATGGGATAAGACTTGGGAATGACCTCCATGGTCGTGTGTATGGGAGGAGACTTGGAAATGACCTCCGTGGTCATGTACATGGGAAGAGACTTGAGAATGGAAACTTTTCTTCTCTTCCTCCTCCTCTGGATGGCCGAAGTTGGCAGTGCTCGCTCTGGGACGGACGAGGCTGGTGACGCTGGCTCTGGGATGGACGAGGCTGGCGACGCTGGCTCTGGGACGGACGAGGCTGGCGACTCGTTGGCTGTGGCAGGCGTGGGCGCTGGCTCGTTGACCGTGGCAGGCGTGGGCGCTGGCTCGTTGACCGTGGCAGGCGTGGGCGCTGGCTCGTTGACCGTGGCAGGTGTGGGCGCAGACAATTGAGGTAGGGTCTTCATGGACCTACACACCGACATCAGTGGCAGATCATACAACTTGGAGACAGGGGCCGTGGAAGGCTTCACGACAGGGGCCGTGGACGCAGGTTTTGGCCTGGGGTTCCCGCCATAATCCACCGTATAAGGAGAACCGCTAAGTTCCAGAGCCTTCCACATAATCGCCGAGTGTCCAGTGAGGATCAGCCGGAGGCATGAGTTCCCTCAGTGCACTATTCAGACTGGCCCGGAAGAAAACCACCAGAGAGTGGTCTGGATAGTGCACTACATTTGCCAGCTCTAAAGACTCACGGGCGTGATCCTCAACTGGACGGTCCCCTTGCTGAAGGAGCAGAATCCTGACAGCCGCTAGATCCATTTCTGGGTCAGTCTTTCTGTGATGAGACAAGAGAGAAATGAGGATCTAAATGCAGCCTTTTTAATAAAATAAAGGTAAACCAGGTAACTCAGAACATAATGAAACAAAACACAGGGAACAAATCACAGCATAATACAGATGAAGACTGACAAAGAAACCAGGGGAAAACAAGGGCTTAAATACACAAGGGAAAACATGGGAACGAGGAACACCTGGGGAAACAATCAGGGGAAAACCAATCATGAAAAGAAACTACAAAGGACTACAAAACTACAGGAAACAGGAACAGGGAACTAAACCAGAATTTCAACATAAAAGTCAAGACAAAAAACAGGGAATATGTGACAGTTATAAACATGAGTCTCATCTGAAGGGTTGAGGAGGAGGTGTTGCTACAATTTACAGTGAAGTTTTTGGTTTTACTCAGAGGGCAGGATATAAGTTTAAGTCTTTTGAACTAATAATGCTTAATATGACACCATCAGATATAAATAAAAAATCTCTGTCATCTTTTGCCTTTGCTACAGTATATAGATCATCCGGGCCTTACTCTGGTTTCCTTGTTGAATTTGAAAATGTTCTATCTAATTAATAATTTTCTTTATTTATCACATTATACATTTGCACATATACAGTGAAATTCTTCTTTTTCACATATCCCAGCTAGGCTGGGGTCAGAGTGCAGGGTCAGCCATGATACAGCGCCCCTGGAGCAGATAGGGTCAAGGGCCTTGCTCAAGGGCCCAACAGTGGCATCTTGGCGGTGCTGGGGCTTGAACCCCTGACCTTCTGATCAGGAACCCAGAGCCTTAACCGCTGAGCTACCACTGCCCCTAATCTAGTGGTTCATGTAGATAGACCTTTTTTTTTTTTCACCCAATTTGGAATGCCCAATTCCCAATGCGCTTTTATGTCCTCATGGTCGCGTAGTGATTCGCCTCAATCTGGGTGGCGGAGGACGAATCCCAGCTGCCGCCACATCTGAGACCGCCAACCCGTGCATCTTATACATGGCTTGTTGAACGCATTGCCACGGAGACATAGCGCATGTGGAGGCTTCACGCTATCCACCGCGGCATCCACACTCAACTCACCATGCACCCCACCGAGAATGAACCACATTATAGCGACCATGAGGAGGTTACCCCATGTGACTCTACCCTCACTAGCAACCGGGCCAATTTGGTTGCTTAGGAGACCTGGCTGGAGTCACTCAGCACACCCTGGGATTTGAACTAGCGAACTCCAGGGGTGGTGTAGATAGACCTTTAATTGTTGGTGACTTCAACATTTACATAGATAATGAAAATGACACATCGAGATTAGCATTTAATGATATTCTCAACTCTCTTGGAGTGAGACAAATTGTGACAGGACCAACTCATCGCCATAATCATACGCTAGATTTAATTCTGTAATATGGAGTTGATGTTGATACTATACAAATTATACCGCAGAGTGATGACATCTCAGATCATTACCTCGTCTCTTGTTTGTTGCGATGAGCTAATGTCACTCAATCTACACCATGCTATCGTTCGGGTAGAACTATTCTTTCGACCACTAAAGACAGCTTCACTAATAATCTTCCAGAATGGTCTCACATGCTCAGTAAGCCAAAAAGTCTAGATGAACTTGATGAAATAACAGAAAATATAAAAACAGTCTTCTCTAGCACTGTTGATAGTGTCGACCCCTTCGATTAAAGAAAATTAAAGAAAAAAGCCTTGCACCGTGGTACAGTAATCACACTCATGCTCTCGAGAGTAGCTCAGAAAATGGAGCACAAGTGGAAGAATACAAAATTAGAGGTATTTCGCGGTGCATGGAAGGATAGTGTCTGTAGCTACAGGTAGGCACTTTACTGATAAAATTGAAATAATCAGAAATAAAATTGGAACTATACAATAAACTGTCACAGCTTCTCGGAAAACAGTGTCTCATAATTTTGCTTACGAGCAACTTCAATCCATCGCTGTCATAGGTCATGAAGAGCTAAAAAAAAAGGTATCAAAAAAATTAAGTCACAGCATGAATGTTAGATTCGATACCAACTAAGCTCTTAAAAGAGGTACTCCCAGTAATCTCAGAACCTCTTCTTAATATTACTAACTCCTCGCTATCCTTGGGACACGTCCCAAGAAACTTTAAAATTGCAGTTATCAAACTGCTTATTAAGAAGCCACAGCATGATCCTCGAGAATTAGCTAATTACAGACCGATTTCAAATATACCAGTTATGTCGAAAATACTAGAAAAGGTAGTGTCCTCCCAACTATGTTCATTCCTACAGTGAACTGAACAATTTCAGTCAGGATTAGGCCCCATCACAGTACAGAGACTGCACTTATCAGAGTTACAAATGACTTGCTCTTATAATCTGATCGCGGCTGCATTTCTCTTCTAGTGCTTTTAGATCTTAGTATGCCTTCGATGCGATAGATCACAGCATTCTCTTGAATAGGCTGGAGAATTATGTTGGCATAAGTGGATGTGCATTAGCATGGTTTATGTCCTATTTATCAGACCGCTTCCACTTTGTATGTGTAAATGATGAATTGTCAAATCAAACAAAGTTAAGTATGGAGTGCCACAGGGATCAGTTTTAGGACCTATTTAGGATCAAATTTCCAATGTTTGTAGAACAGCATTCTTCCACCTGAGAAATATTGCTAAATTACAACACATGCTCTCTGTTGCTGATGCCGAAAAAATTAATTCATGCATTCATGACCTCAAGACTAGATTATTGTAATGCATTACTGGGAGGATGTCAACCAAGTTCAAATAAACTTCAATTGGTTCAAAATACAGCTGCCAGAGTGCTGACTAGAACCAAGAAATATGATCATATTAGCCCAATTTTATCGTCGTTACATTACATTACATATGTTAAATTTCGTATTAATTTAAAAATTCTGTTAACTACATTCAAAGCTTTGAATGATCTAGCTCCATAGTACTTAAGTGACCTTCTGACACGCTATATTCTGTCACATTCATTACGATCACAAAATTCTGGCTTGTTAATAATTCCAAGACTATCAAAATCCACAAAAGGAAGGCAGATCCTTTTCATATATGGCTCCTAAACTATGGAATATTCTCCCTAGCACTGTTCGGGATAGAGACACACTCAGTCAGATATTTAACCAGGCATACAACAAATTTATCCTTCAACTCACAATTAGGCTGCTTTAGTTAGGTCTGCCATAACCAGAAACATCCATCATGATCTATAACTCTGCATAAAATTGAATGGCATCTACGCTAATATTATTCTATTTGTTTCCATTTCTCAACCTCGGGATTTATATCCTGAGGTTACCAGAGCCTGCCAGATCCAGCTCCATTCCTGTTTGGTGTCGGACTCCACTGCTACATGTCGCTGAGAGATGACGACAAACTATAGCTGGTGCTAGCCAGACATCACTTTAGTCTTTTGAATTCAGAGGTCGAACTAATGCCAACTACAACTGTAAGACATTGAATACTTCATATGCCACTGCCTGAAACTTGGATTTAGGATGGACTCCACCGAACCTCATTATTCTCTGCCTGCATCACCTTTGTCTATTGATGGACTACACTCTTGAAATGGAATACACAGACTATAATTTTATTGCCAACAAAAGCCATCATCAGCCAACTAACAAAGGTCAATGCATCTATGTAAACTTCTGCAGTTAATCCAGGATGGATTTTAAAGACATTAGTCATTAATCTTAAAGTTCATAAAAAATACTGTATTTTTATTTTTAGAACACTGGACCTTAATGCTTACTTAATTTACAAATTTAAAACCATGCACTGCACACAAATAACTAATATTGGCATTATATTCATGTTGTTTAGCCAGAGGGGATCTGGCCTCCACAGTGAGCCTGGTTTCTCCTAAGGTTATTTTTCTCCAATAACCAACACCTTATGGAGTTTTGTGTTCCTTGCCACAGTCGTCTTCAGCTTGCTCACAGGGGTTCTAAATACAATTATTATTTAATTATTTAATTTCTATACACATTTTACAATCATATTTAATCAAACTACACAATGATCACTGTAAGACATTATAGATATTACAGTTTCATTTTTTGCTTTGTTTTTGTTAATGCATGATTTCCTGTAAAGCTGCCTTGAAATGATGTGTGTTGTGAAAAGCATTATACAAATAAAAATAACTTGACTTGAAGGACAAATTCACTACACAGTTGTGCCACTTGTGCACGCTGTTATGTCAGTGCAAAAACCTGCATTGTCTTCATTTACCACACACAATCCAGTTTAAACAGGCACTGTGCAAAAATCGAGAAGAGGTCAAAAAAATTTTCTGCTACAATTGGTCTATGCTTTTCGAATTTCAAAATTGCTCCCCAGTGTCCAAAGCAGGAACTGCAAGTGCACCTTCATGTAACGTACTACACAAACATTATACCGATGCACCAAACACTATACAGCATTATGCAGCACCAGACACACTGTACTTTTCATGTCACATCCATGTTGGGCCTCATGTAGTCAGATAGAAGAAAAAGGCAGGCCTAACACAGTCGTAAAACCTAACTCAGGCCCCCACATACCAAGTCATACATTTTACTGATAAAAATCGCGCCAAAATCAAACAAAGGGAGTCCAAAACAGAATACAAATCCCATGAAGCCTTGCTCACTAAAGGATCGAACTCCCAACTCCTATTGGATGAGGCACACGACAGAACGCACCTCAACCATGACATCATCAGGAGTAGAAATACCTCTGAAATGCTTCCAGAATTTGCTTCCAGCTACTTTGCTCGCCGTGTGTAGACGCAGCTCATCACTGCTTTCAGGTGCAGCCTCGTGGCACAAGGAAGTAACGTCCGACTTGAAACTGTGGCCATACAATCTCCATCTCGCTGGATGAGTTGAGATTACTCTGTTCCACCGAACACTCTAACGGATCCGAAGGAGACCGCCGAGCAATCCACATCTTCATCTGTTTGCCTGAAGAAGTCCCTCTTCAATCAAGTCAACATCGCTGATTTCTCCGCCTGCCCGCCGAGAATCAGCAGCCGTACCGCCCGCTGACAGAGCGAGGAAACGGCCTCCCATCATCACCCGAGCCTCGAGGAATCGAGTCAGAGTTAAAGGACGGATGAACACACATTCTGCATCCTCATGCGATTCAAGTAAGAGGTTTACATCTGGGCAGAGATAGAATATTATAGTGTGTTATTCTTGTGTACCAAGGTTATTGCTTGTACAGTTTACGGACCGCCATGTCTGCTCATTATTAATACTCAGGGTATTAATTATCATGAATCTGATTTGCTGTATTGTGGTCCAACCACACTGGTCTGTTGTGCATTTCTGCCATTGAGGGAGAGACCGGCAAACTGAGTTTATCCATTAAAGAATCAAAGACCGCGGGATGTTTTACAAGCCGTCCACTGCGTCTCTGAGTGAGTTTATTGACTGCATTGTATTAATTATTAATGGATATTACTGCATAAATAAACTTTGTTATATTACAAAGAGAAGTGTTTTGGTTTGTTTTGCATACACCTGTGTCATGCTGACTGGATGTCAGTGCTCGGATTCAAGCCTTCATTCATTGTTTTTTTTTCCCCGAAAATCAATATTCTTCGGATGTCGATTTTCCTAAGAAAACAATCTAATATTGAGACTGTTGTACTATCTGGTTATTAGTCCCTGATTCCAGGGTGGTGCCCCATCAATGTTAATCCTTATTAATATTCTGTTGATTTTTGATAATTGATAATTATCTTTGATGATTGTTGAATTTGAATGATCAATAAGCTAGTGTTAATTTTAATTAATGTTTCATCGATGTTAACAATTAATGATTATCTTTGATAATTGTTGATTTAAAGGATTAGAAAAAGCTAACATTGATTCTCATCAATGTTCTATTGATTTTAATAATTGATAATTATCTTTGATAATTATTAATTATTGCTAATAACCAAACTCGCTCCTAAACGTAGCACACTACATTTACTGGAGCCCCATATGAGGTTTTAATGAGTTAGATTCAATTAATTAATTTAAATATTAATTAATAACTAAAGAAATAATTATTAATTATTTCTGCTAGTAACACTGATCTAAACAACCAGTAAAGCCCTACATCCATTTAAGTGTTTCTTTTGTATAATGTCTGCTCATGTCTCGTGACTGCAGTTCCTGCTTCGGCCATTGAGTTAGGAAGTTTGGAAATTCTGAAAGCACAGACCAATTTTAGCTAAAAAAAAAAAAAAAAAATAGACCTCTTGACACAGTTTTTTTCCGTGAGATCGTTCAGTTCATGATGCACGCATCCAGTGCACATGACCTTCTACAACACACAGACAATAGATACCTTAGTAAAAACTACAGGGATTTCCCAGTCAATACATGAAATAACAGATATTTTATGTTAATAACTTTAACATTGTTCGGAAAACCAAATTCGTCCAAATAGTGCTAAAGAATACAGTATTTAAGACACTTGCTACTAACTGTAGTTATACTGTAGGTATCATTTATAAATCTGATCCACCATATGCCTCTTATTTGCCTTTGAGAAAAATAATTATGCTTTCCTCAAAATGATTCTGCTCTGTGATTTTGATAATCTTTTTTTATTTGTATTTTTTTTTTTTTTTTTTTGGTCATATACCACAGTTTATTTCAGTGCATTTCTTTCTTATTTCAGATGATGTCTGAGAAAAGAACAGGTGTGTTAGAAGAGCTTGCTGTCAGTTCTTTCTTCAGAATGGTTCATGCATACTCCTCTCAGATGACTATGTGACTGAAAATTCTATTAAAGCAAACATTTAACGAGATTCAATCTTTAATGAGACCATCGCTAATTTTATCACATTTCCTTTCTAAAGCATTGCAGTGACTCGCCCACACTTGATGAAAAGCATCTCACCTCCCTTACCAGCAGAGACAGATGGGATTGTAAATAGTTGACAGACATGCTGATAGTTGGTCTCTCTTTTTTTTTTTCTTCTTCTTCTTCTTTTTTTTTTTTAAATCACTGAGAATGGGACTGGGAATCCATACTGACTGAATTTTCAAAGTGAATAAAAAGCCAGTTACACAAGCTGCCGTAAGCTGTTTTATTTTTAATTTTTTTATTGAGCCATTGAGATTAACAATGTGCCATTGAGATTTTGGCTACACTTAAAAAAATCAAGAGAGAATTACATTGCAACATGTCTCTAATTAGTATAAATATATGTCACTATATTGTGTCATTTTTTGTCTCTGATACACAGAGGAGTCAACCTGTTTTCAGGCTTATAAATATATATATATATATATATATATATATATATATATATATATATGTTTTTTATTTTTTTCTCTTTTGGCATTTGGAATGGCCAGTTCCCAATGCACTCTAAGTCCTCATGGTGGCGTATTGACTCGCCTCAATCCTGGTGGCGGACGACGAATCTCAGTTGCCTCCGCGTCTGAGACCGTCAATTCGCGCATCTTATCACGTGGCTTGTTGAGTGTGTTACCACGAAGACATAGCACGTGTGGAGGCTTCACGCTATTCTCCGCGGCATCCACGCTCAACTCACCACGCTCCCCACCGAGAGCAAACCACATTATGTCGACCACGAGGAGGTTAGCCCATGTGACTCTACCCTCCCTAGCAACTGTGCCAATTTGGTTGCTTAGGAGATCTGGCTGGAGTCACTCAGCACGCCCTGGATTCGAACTTGCGACTCCAGGGTTGGTAGTCAGCATCTTTACTCGCTGAGATCCCCAGGCCCCCTCTGTTTTCAGGCTTTTAAAGAAATAGTTCACTTAATAATGAAATTCTGTCATCATTTACTCCCTCTCATGTCATTCCAAAGCTGTGCCATTTCTGTTGTCCATGGAACACCAAAGGAGAAGTTTCGCAAAATATCCAAGCTGCTCTCTTCCGCACAGTCAAAGTGGATGGGGACTAAAGCTGTCAAGCTCCAAAATAGACCAAAAAGCACCATAAAAGCACCACTAAAGTAGTGCATATGACTCTTGTGTTATATTCCTAATCTTCTCAAATCTATGACTGATTTGTGTGGAACAGAAAAAAAGAAAGACAAAAAAAAGAAAAAAAAATCATTGTTAAACACTAAAATCTTGCTGGACCATCATGGTCACCATTAACTTTCATTGTATGGAAAACAGCAGCATGAAAATTCTACTAAACATGTCCAAAGTCATATGGGTTTGGACTGAGAGTAGAGTGAGTAAATGATGAGTCTTCTCGTTTTTTGGGTGAACTATTCCTTTAAAGCCAGGTAGGTGTGTTATATAAAGCATAAAGTGGTGTAGGAGGAAATTTCATCTATTGTTTGTAGAGTGCTGAAATAGTGCTCATTATTTCTCATAGATTTTGAGTGCTCATGGTGTAAAAAAAATGAAGTGCACTGCTTTGCTTAGAGTTTGACTGGTAAAGTTTGTAAGCTGAGTATTTAGAACACTGCTATGGCATAAAAAAGTAATATTTTCTAAACAAGTGGGTGTTGTGGGTGGTTGCCAAGGTGTTGCTTTGTGTTTGCTAATGGGTTTTGAGTGGTTTTTAGCATTTTACTAGGGTGTTCTGGGTGGTTGCTTATTGACCCAAGTCAAAAGAGACATCCTCCAATCGTGAGCCCTTTTAACATTTAATCATGTGCAGGATATGAATTATAAATATCTACAATTGAATTTGCACCAGTAAAAACCTTTATTTTGTAAATAAAAATGACATTACCTGCGGAAATACCCATTCTTGATATCAAAAATGGAATTTCAACTAGTTAAAACCATAACTGTTAATATCTGTAACTGCATTTTCACAATTATCTGTCATTTACTCCTCTTTAAAATACAATTACAGATTTCTGTGATTAATTTCTTACTAGCTGGAATTCCAAATACACTTATCAACTATATATAATAATAATAATAATAATAATAAATAATAATAATAATAATATATATATATATATATATATATATATATACTTGTATATATAACTTGTAACTTGTGAAAACTGATTTATATATAATTCATATCCTTTACATGATTAATTGTCGAAAGGGAATGCGTCACTACGGCAAGCCTTTTTGATATTTGGTCTCTAGATATGGCTCAGGTCCTGCCCTCAATGTTAGTTATACTCATGTTTATAGGCCATGATGCAATGTGTTATCACTGAATAAGATCCAAAACTACTTACAGTAGTAGACTAATTACAGGGACAGTAGCTCCCTTGTTTTGATACCCTTTTCAAGGAAATCAACATACAAATGGCTTACTTGTCTCTGCATATTAAGCTGGGATGGGAGGATTTTAACATCTAAACAATAAACAGTGACACACTTCAGCTTTAATATAAAATCTGAATTGAAACCTATCTGTCATGTATGAGTGTAAATAGAAACACTCTGGCTATTATTCCACATACTGTCTGGCTGTGAAATTGGATGAAAAAGAAGGAACATTCTGCATAGTGACCAGTGCAAAGGCCAGAGGGAATGACTCACTAATGTCATGACTTCACTCGTCAAGTTTGTTGTTATGGCATATTCTCTGCATGTATTAATCAAGTGCATCCCCCATAAATCACTTATGATGTAATGGGACTGTTGTGTTGGCTCTCCCCTCTTCCTTAAAATAACAACAGTCTGCCTGCCATATTTAGCCAAAGCACAGTGAAGTATTAATTATATTTTCTTCATATACTGCCACCAGCCAGGTCTGCAGCTGACATCTGTCTGACAGCAGACCTGGAGGAGGCCATAGCCAAATGTCCACAGCCTTGAAGAATCTCTTCTCCTGAGGGGATGCAGTCAGGAGTGTTCTGGCTGGAGACAATAATTCCCATTTCATTCGATCTCCTCTTGTTCCTTCACATGTCAAGCCAGGCAAAGTACTTGGGGCTGATTAGTTTAATTGGCAATAAACCGCAATTATTTTGTGCAGCTTGAAAATAAATTATATAGTCACAAATATCTCGAAACATGAATGGAAATCTAAACTAATCAGAATAGTTTGACGAGTGCTGTTTTCACTTCTTTGTTGACATATTTCCTATTGAAATAGGAAGTTAGGTCAGGACATTTCAAAGGGCCAGGCTTTTTTTTTCCTTCTTTTTTTTCTTCAAATAACCAATAGAGCGCAACTGTAACATTAACTTATAAACCTTTAAATACAGCCCTGTCATCAGCTCTGTGGTTGTTAATCGATGGTATATGCTTCCATTGAAGCCATCAGTGTTATTTTAAATTCCTTTTTTTTAGAAATCATGTTTAATAGTGTAATTCCTGGTAAAGAACTACACTACCTATGATTCTGAAGAGGAAGATCCACCAATAAGAGAATCGCGGCCAACAAAGTGCACCGAAAGAGCTCTGCACGAGTCTGCAGCAACCGCTCAATTGCATGACGCAATCAAGTTGCTCTCCCTACACTCAAGACAGTAAGTACACAGTCTTGTACCTTTGTTGTTTGATTTTTAAAAACTTGTTTTGCTTCAAATCAAAGTTTGTAATGTTGTGATTCACCTCGGAGCTGGTTAGCTTGGTTTGTGGCTTATAACTCTTTTATGAAGGATATTATGAAATCCTTTTTATTAAAGAAATTAATGGGGAAAAGATGGCTACCTGAACTAAGATGGCTAATAAAATGGGAAGGCACTGTTGTTCCCTTGAAGAGAAAATCTTCTGCAAATCTGTAAATTGAAATTCTTATAACTTCTAAAAGAAAATTGTGTCGACATTAGGAGCACACTATCATGCCTTTACTTTTAGATATGATTGTTAAAGGGATAGTTCACACAAAAATTACAATTCTCTCATCATTTACTCAACCTCATGCCATCCCAGATGTGTATGACTTTCTTTCTTCAGCAGAACACAAATGAAGATTTTTAGGAGAATATCTTAGAAAAACCAGAACTCAGAAGGTCCAAAAATGACATAAAACTATCAATCTCCACCTTTGACCGGCCCCAACCAGTAGGTGGCTGAATGTAAAAGTCACTGCCACACCAGAATGTGGAAGTGAAAGTGTATATTTACAGTATATAAAAAAGGACTGAAATATTGATCTTTTTCTCACCCACACCTATCATATTGCTTCAGCAGGTATGGATTTAACCACTGGAATCTTATGAATTACTTTTATACTGCCCTTTGGGCCTTCAAAGATCTGGTCACCATTAACTTGCATTGTGAAGACCAACAGAGCTGAAATATTCTTTTAAAAATCTTGTTTGTGTTCTGCAGAATAAAGTCATACACATCTGGGATGGTATGAGGGTGAGTAAATGATGAGAGAATTTTCATTTTTGGGTAAACTATTCCTTTTAATCCAACCATTAAAAAGCAGAGTGCAAAACAGCAAGTGTTGGTATTCCACATATTTAATGGCTGGTTCATGGTCGGTACACTCTCCTCATACATGAGGGAGAAAGAAAAGCAAAATAAAACACTCTGTAAGCATTAAAAATAAAAGGAAGAGATAAAAGGGGGTACATCAGTACAGAAGAGCAGATCTGTCGCCATCACTCTTCACCTGCACACACATTCTGAGCACACACACTGCATACTAAAATCCAACATAATGTGTAAATGAGAAGGGCTGGTGTCTTAAAGGCACAATGCATACACATATACAACCCCAATTCCGAAAACATTGGCACAGTATGAAAAATGCTAATAAAAACAAAAAGGAGTGATTTGTAAATTATATTCACCCTTTGCTATATTTAAAACACTACAACTACACATTACATGATGTTTTACCTTGCAAATTTCATTGTTTTTTTATGTACAGTAATTTCAATCAGATGATTGCAACACTCTCCAAAATAGTTGGGACAGCTGAGTTTTTATCATTGTGAAACATCACCATTACTTCTAATAATACTTATTAAGCATTTAGGCACTGAAGACACAAGTTTATTAAGTTTAAAAAGTGGAATTTCCCCCCATTCATCCATTATGCAGGTCTTTGTTGTCGTATTGTGCGCTTCATAATGCACCATACATTCTCAATAGGAGATGGTCAGGACTGCAGGCAGGCCAATCTAGCACCCACACTCTCAGCTTACACAGCTATGCACTTGAAATCCAGGCAGTATGTGGTTTGAATTTGTCCTGCTGAAAATGCCGGGATGTTCCTGGAAAAGATGGTGCTGGATGGCAGTGTATGCTGCTCCAAAAGTTGTACATATCTGTCTACATTAATGGTGCCCTCACAGATGTGCGAGTTACCCATGCCATGGGCACTGACACACCCCTGGCCCATACAGACACTGCCTTTTGTACCTGATGCTGATAACAGCATGGATGATCCTTTTCCTCTTTGGCCCGGAGAACACGACAGCTGTGTTTTTCAAAAACTATTTGAAATGTGGACTCATCGGACCAAAAAACATGGTTCAACTGTTCTACTTTCCATCTAAGATGAGACCAGGCCCAGAGAAGTCAGCAGTGCTTCAGGACAGTGTTGATGTAGGGCTTCTGCTTTGCATAGTAAAGTCTTAACTTGCATCTGTGGATGCAGCGGCGAATGGTGTTGACTAATAAAGGTTTACTAAAGTAATCCCAAGCCCATGTTCACGATATCCATTACAGATGAATTATGTTTTTTAAGACAGTGATGTCTGAGGGATCAGAGATCATGTGCATTCAGAAGTGGTTTTCATCTTGCCCTTTACACACCGAGATCTGACCAGATTCCTTAAATCTTTTAACTATATTGTGCATTCTAGAAAGTGAAATGCCCAAAATCCTTCCAATTTGTCTTTGGGGAACATTGTTCTCAAAGTGCTGGATTATTTGCTGAAGCATCTGAAATTCACAAGGTAAAACATCATATAATATTTAGTTGTTTTCAATTTAGCAAAGGGTGACCATAATTTACAAATCACTACTTTTTGTTTTTATTAGCATTTTTCATACTGTCCCAACTTTTCTTGGAATTGGGGTTGTAAATGTGAGTAATTAAACTGATTAACTGTTACAACACAAGCATATATGTAAACTCAGCAAAAAAAGAAACGTCCCTTTTTCAGGACACTGTATTTTAAAGATAATTTTGTAAAAATCCAAATAACTTTACAGATCTTTATTGTAAAGGGTTTTAACAATGTTTTCCATGCTTGTTCAATGAACCATAAACAATTAATGAACATGCACCTGTGGAACGGTCATTAAGACAATAACAGCTTACAGACGGTAGGCAATTAAGGTCACAGTTACAAAAACTTAGGACACTAAAGAGACCTTTCTACTGACTCTGAAAAACACCAAAAGAAAGATGCCCAGGGTCCCTGCACATCTGCGTGAATGTGCCATAGGCATGCTGCATGGAGGCATGAGGACTGTAGATGTGGCCAGGGCAATAAATTGCAATGTCCGTACTGTGAGACGCCTAAGACAGCGCTACAGGGAGACAGGAAGGACAGCTGATTGTCCTCACAGTGGCAGACCACATTAAACAACACCTGCACAGGATCGTTACATCCGAATATCACACCTGCGAGACAGGTACAGGATGGCAACAACAACTGCCCGAGTTACACCAGAAATGCACAATCCCTCCATCAGTGCTCAGACTGTTCGCAGTAGGCTGAGAGAGGCTGGACTGAGGGCTTGTAGGCCTGTTGTAAGGCAGGTCCTTACCAGACATCACCGGCAACTATGTCGCCTATGGGCACAAACCCATCTTCGCTGGACCAGACAGGACTGGCAAAAAGTGCTCTTCACTGATAAGTCGCAGTTTTGTCTCACCAGGGGTACCAGTTGTCTCACCTCATTACACCAAGGCCTGTACTCCAGAGCAGGATCAATTTGGAGGTGGAGGGTCCGGCATGGTCTCGGGCGGTGTGTCACAGCATCATCGGACTGAGCTTGTTGTCATTGCAGGCAATCTCAACACTGTGCATTACAGGGAAGACATCCTCCTCCCTTATGTGGTACCCTTCCTTCAGGCTCATCCTGACATGATCCTCCAGCATGACAATGCCACCAGCCATACTGCTCGTTCTGTGCGATTTCCTGCAAGACAGGAATGTCAGTATTCTGCCATGGCAAGCGAAGAGCCCGGATCTCAATCCCATTGAGCACATCTGGGATCTGTTGGATTGGAGGGTGAGGGCTAGGGCCATTCCCCCCAGAAATGTCCGGGAACTTGCAAGTGCCTTGGTGGAAGAGTAGGGTAAAATCTCACAGCAAGAACTGCCAAATCTGGTGCAGTCCATGAGGAGGAGATGCACTGTAGTATTTAATGCCCCCCCCCCCCACACTTTGTTCAGGGACACATTATTCCTTTTCTGTTAGTCACATGTCTGTGAAACTTGTTCAGTTTATGTCTTAGTTGTTGAATCTTTTTATGTACATACAAATATTTACACATGTTAATTTTGCTGAAAATAAAAACAGTTGAAAGTGAGAGGATGTTTCTTTTTTGCTGAGTTTAGATGACCTTAAAGCAAACACACATGGATGAAAGGTAGGATTGCCGACTGTACCGTATTAGCCGGGACGTCTTGTACAGTATGTCTTCATTTCGGCTCAAATATGGGATATACTGGCTAATACGGGATTGCTGGCCTATTGTTCCACATCACTTAGGGGTAAGATCATACTTTACCATCTAAACTAAATATTCAAATGAGGGATTATTTTATTGAATATGCACATGTTTGCATATTATATTAAAAAGTCAACTGTTAATAAAATGGGAAAAGGTGATAAAAAATCATACAAATGAAACTTGGAAAGTCAAAATGGTTAAATCCTTCCAAAATAATGTTTATGCTTGTATAGCTTGGCTGCAGCCTGATTCTTGTAAAGGAATAGTTTACCCACTTTTTAGCACACTAACAATTTTTGCCCAAATCATGTCGTTATTTAATGTTATTAGATTTTTTTTAACTGAAAAAATGTTGTGAAATATTTTGAGTGCCGGTTCTTTCCAGTACTCGAAGTGGGCCGATACGGACGGGTACACTGAATAGGTTGTCTTGATTCCATGAAATGAGCAGGGAGCGCAAGTTCTCACCCGTGTGTCTCTTGCGCACAGCAGCTAACTTTACCATGGTCAAGATAATTGCTGTTTGAAATTCAGACTTCGTTTTAGTGGTGCAATGGCTTAACTTGTACTGTGCAAAATTTTATTCTTTGTGAATTATGAATTCAAAATATATATTTTGCTTGAAAATGTGCTACTGCTGCCTTTCTTTAAAATGAGTGCCACTTGTTGTGATACTTTGTTATCTAATGCAATGCCATTCAAATATTTTACATTTGGATTAAACCCTTTCATACGCACCGGGCCCTGTAGAATAGCATCACACATGTTTCTGCAACAGCCAATTATGTTACAAGCTGTCAGACTCAAATCGGTTTTTGCGCCTTTTCAAGCATCTGTAATTTATATTCACTCAGTTACTCATACAGCCTTTTAAACCACAGAATAAGTTTATTTTATATTCATACATCCAACTCGTCACCAAAGTACTACGATAAAAAGTTTACAGCTCTCATATGCAGTCAATACATCAAATGTGATCTTAAGCACCATGACAACAGTTTAAAACTCCTATACTCACAGTGAAAACATGCTGATCGAGCATGATTATCTGATGCACACAGCCAAGTCTGTTTACATAAGTGCTTGTCTGTCACTTACTCACACACACACACAAACACACACACACACAAAATGTCTGAGAAGTCAAACAGTGCATACAGGCAAACTGGACTGCTGATATTATTTGTTCATTTGTTTTTTACAGCTATAAAAACTAAATAAATAAAACAAATACAGTACAGCAACATAACACATTTGTTCATGTTTACTATATTATATACAGTAGTTTATTTTTTATGACAAGATATCAAAAATTATAATAAAATAAAAAAATACTCGTCAACATTCTGCCCCCCTCTACCTGCTGTGCAGTGTCACGTGCAAAAATAACTCACTCCAGGGGGCACTGAAGGGGAATTTAGACCCTAATTATGAAAAGGTAAAGTGTCCAATTTTTTGGAGCCACTGTAAATAGACCCTTGTCTACCAAAGCAGCACTAAATAACTCTACAAAGAACACTAAGACTGCCTGGAGCTGATAAGAGTGGGCAGATGATCCAGTCTAACTCGGGATAATGACCAGACATGTCCACAGTGGACACGGCGAGACATGTAGGAGCAGTCCTGGTTGTCTCTGCCCTCTCTATCTGCAAAGTGTGGCAGATGAAACTTGTATCCCATCATCCATAGCTGACAGAAGCCCAGGAACACAGCCGAAAGACTGTTTCTCATTTACTTTTTTTTTGCCGCATGTGTGTATGTAACACTGTGTGTGTTTGTGCAGCAGTCAAGATTTGCTGGCAGTGAGACCTTGGACAGAGGAGTAATTGATTTAGAGAATCTTAAAATCAATTGGCAGACAGCTGGGCTCTGGGAGATTAGAAGTGAAGTATAGGTGGAGTGGAGAGCAGTGAGGCAGCCCCAGAGCAAACAGTAATCTCTGCATTATAGACCAGAGGGAGATGTACCCATTTTCTTTTATTTCACTTTCACTCTCTCTGCTGTCAGGGACAGTCCATAGTCTCACACAGCAACCTTGTTTTATTCTCAGCACTTCTCGTCAGCTTTGCGCCTCGCATGGACACAGCAAAATACAAGTTGTTAGGGAGTGCTAAAAGGCCAATGGTGTATCTGTGTTTCGGAGCAAGTAAGGTGTAATTTCAGGTGACCTTTGTGTTTAACTCAACAATACTAACCAGCCAAACTTGACCTCATGGTTAGTATATTTGGAGACAGTCCCTGCTGGTAGATGCTTAACTATACCATTCTGCAGATAAAAAGCATCTTTCTCCATTGATGAGAGTTGTAAGCCATGAACCAAACCAACCAGCACTGAGGTGAATGACAACATCATAAACTTTGATTTGAAACAAAAAGTATTTGAAAATCGTACAAAAAGACAAAAGTACAAGACAGTGTCTTTAATGAGGGAACGTACTACAATCCTATGAAACAGTACGCATGACTTTATAGAATAAACAATGATAAAACTATTGATATTTAAGTATAGAAGCAATATTTTTTAATGTATGTAAAATATTCAGATAAATACAAATATAGAAGTAGTTTAAGAGTGTAGGGAGAGTGACTCGATTGTGTCATTCACAGAGCATCATAGGACAGGGTGACAGGTTCTTTCTTCAAATATATCAGCCCTAATTATAAAATCACAACCAAACAGAACAGGTTGTCAGCTTCTGTCCAAGGAGAAATAGGCCACTTAATTTAATGAAAGAAAAGCCAAGGTTATTTGTTTAATTGTTTTTAACCCTGGTAGAACAACTTAAGATATGCAAACCTTTGTCCCACGGCTGCGATATATCAAGACTGCTGTCCAATAGATTGCATTAAATCAGCAGAGTAAATCTGTCTGTGTAATGGTGGAGAAACAGGCTTTGGAGGACACGTGTTGATGATATACAGCTACAAAGACTAGGAGGATAAGAGTGCAGACTACACCATTCACAAACATTTGCCACCTCAGTTCAAATTTTCATAATTTCCCTCCAAAACATCATGACATAAGGATTTTGAAGAGTCTGTTCAAGACATGCACGTCGAGCAGGGTTGTTACACTTTAAAAAACAAAATGTAACAAAATATGCAGGGAGAGGGTAAGGAGTAACAAGCATGTTTTATTTACAGCTTTGTAATTAAAAAACAAACTCAAAGAGTTTTAAGGTCAGTAACCACAAGCTCACCACTCCAGCCAGAGTGGAGAACCTGGAAGAGGAATCAACATGCCCAAAAATTCATGAGCAAGATAGCATAGCTCATGACCGATCATCTCCCAGCAACCTCAAACCAGGCAACTTCCATCTTATATAGCCAAGGAACACACTGCATGCCGGTGTACCCCACTGGCAATCAGCTCACCCAGTTGCACACACCTGAGAGCAATCAGAGAGAGAGAAACTAAGAACAGACAAAACACCAAAACTACACACCCAAACCATACGGCTCCAGCCGTCACACCCTCCCCCTTAAAACAACCCAACGTGTAACTCGGATCAACTGGGTAAAGCATGGTCATCTGAATTTAAATGTCTTCCTCTTATTAAACAGGTATGCAATCTCCTCTGGCACAATGAGCCCCTGGCAACAAAAGAGAACAGCAAATGAATAACAGAAAGAAATTAACACTTCATTTTCTTTTGGGACTGACACAAATTTTCTTTCGCCAGTCTTTCAGCCTCATGAAGTTGACGATTAAACCCGCACACATACTCATTTAAAGATTCAGGAGGATAGTTTTGAGGCCAGTTATCATGTAAAACAGCTAACTGGCCTCTTACCGTATGTCCAAAAACAAGTTCGTTTGGGCTAAAACCGGTACTCTCCTGAACGACTTCTAGCGGCCAACAATAACCAGGGCAACCCCTCTTCCCAGTAATGCAACAACTCCACACAATACGCTCGCAACAGGGACTTCAGAGTTTGGTGGAATCGTTCCAAATCCCCCTGACTTTGTGCATGGTAAGCGGAAGACTTATTATAATTCATATTTAGCTGACACAAGACCTTTGCGAAAAGGCACAAGGTAAAATTAGTGCCCTGGTCAGTTCGAATTATTTTCGGAATACCGAAAACTGAAATAAACAGAGAGAGCCTTCATGATCGATTTAGCTGTAATGGACCGAATCAGATAGACAGCAGCATACCGAGTAGCTTGGCACATTACAGTCAACAGATAATTACAACCGGATTTAGACCAAGGCAGAGGATCCAAGCAATCCAAAATCAAATGCTCAAATGGCTTCGCATTAACTTCAATGGGGCAAAGAGGAGCAGGTTTTATACTCTAATTTGGTTTTCTGACCATCTGACAGGCATGATACGTTTTAATGTATTATGAAATTTCTCAAGACGTGGGCAAAAAAATAAAAATAATAATAAATACCGGAGCACATGATCATACGTTTTTTTTTTTTAACACCAAATTATCATGGGTGATTCTCATTACGACCGAGCGCAATGTAGAAGGAACCACAATCCAAGTCACGCAATAATTCAACAAATTCTTTGGGAGCCACTTCCTCAAAAGAATGCCGTCTCGAACAAGGTAGCCCTGCACTGCACATTCATCATTGTGAACACATTCAAACAAAGGCTTTAAAGTCAGATCAGCTTGTTGCTCCTTCCCCAGATCCTCTTGTGAGACATCCAGTGGAAAAGCATCAAGCTTAAGAGATTCCCTCTCACCAGAGCCTTCCTCCTTACTTTTAGCACGTGCTGTGGGGCACATCATCACACAAGCTGTAAAAACCTCTGGAAATTTCTGTGTACTCTCATCCTGGTGACTAGAGAGAGAGGGCTAAGTAAATGGGGTGACACGTAACTCCAAATGCGTGTACCTGCCAAATAATTTTCAGTGAAATCCCTTCAACAGGTAGAGCGGGATGCACACCAATCTTTACCTCACCCTGAACAAGATCAGAACCCAAACAAATTTTATGTACAGGCACAGAGACTGTTCCTAGCTCAATTCCCCAAACCAATAGATCACTACCAAATTTGGCACAGGTGTAGCGAGAGCAGTGGGTTTAACCGGAGAGCTATAAGATTTTCCTTTCACTTTTAATACAGGGCATTTAGCTTTCCAATGGCCTTTTCCTAAACAGTAGTTACAAATTCGAATCAGGTCAAATGTACTTTTGAAAGATTTGTTGTTATTAACCACATCTGAACCAGCATTAGTAAAAAAGAAATAAATCCATAGGTGTCTCAGAACATGGAACATTTCTCTGTCCCCAAGCCCGACCCACATGGATATCACTAATATGGGACTTATGAGTAAGCGCATAGTTATCTGCTATAACAGCAGCATCAGATTCAGAAACAACATGACATTCATTAATATAAGTGGCAAGTTGTGGAAGAAGCATACACTGAAATTGCAACACCATTATGTTGACCAAAGATTTCAAAATGGACACATTCGATGCAGTAGACCAATGGTTAAAGTGCAACCGCAGGTCACGAGCGAACTACATACATTTGATCACTTTTTTCCCCTCAAATTCCTAAACCTCTGTCGATACGCCTCGGGTACATATGCTTTTAATACAGCAGCTTTAATGGTGTCATAACTTTTGTACACTTCCAGTACTGAGCAATAAATACACTTTGAGCTCTTCCCGTTAAAAAGCTTTGGAGCATCAAAACACGATCGGCATCAGGTCAATTCTGCACATTGGCAAGCTCAAAGAAAGTGTCAACATCGGTCTCATTAAATCTTTTAACAAGTGTCAAATTTTGTACTACATAATTTTTTGCAGGACCTGGAGACCGAACAGAAATATTACTAACCTCCCCTGGAAGGAAACCAGAAATGTTCCCCTCCCGAATCAGTTGAAAACATTATGCTTCATTGTCCAATTTATACTTCTCCATTTAATTTCGAACAGCTTCCGACTGATGCATACATCTGTCTTTCCAATTGCAACTGCATCAATTCTTTTTGTTGCTCAAATGTCAATAGCATGGGAGCAGGAGAACATGACTCAGAATTTACCAGTACTCCCAAATTGAATAAAGCGGACTTAACTACAGCCTTGATGCCCTCCTTAAAGGTGCAGTATGTAAGATTCAGAAACCCTTGTTATTAATGACACAATTAAGTGAACTGCAGCCAGCTACCTGTTGCTCGTGCACACACTCCATAGGGATGCGAGCGAGCATCGGCCAAAACAATGACATAATGTACAAAGAGACTGAACGTGATTCACCGGCATCATGCTGACAGATGAGGTAGCATAATTAAAATTACACAGTTATGATTGTTTTACTACAAACTTTGAGACTAAACTAAAACTACTTATCAGCTAACATAGCATACTGATACACACATACAGCTACATACTACCGAACTATACCAGACAGTTTACTGTTGCACTGCACTGTTATGTTGCACTTTTGTATGTCATATGTTGTACTATGATCAAGAAACCAGCGTATTTGCTTAAATTTATCCTGTAAACCTGACTTTTAGTGTAAAGAGAATATCATTTAAATTATTTGAAAGTTACGAAGCAAGGTAGCTTGCAATTCGTCAGCGTTAGCAGGCAAGATCAAGTTAGATAAAATTACACAGATCAATCCTTATGGCACTATATTTCACATGGTTTGCAGTTATATAAGCTTACCTGTCCAATAAGAATAACGCCAATTCAGGGTCGGTTTTGATCCCCAAAACCAAACGAAGGTCCCTCCAGGAATCAAATGCCCTGCCGATGTTCACTCTAGTTTTCGTTCGATCCAGGAGTGCTTACGACGGAGCTTGAAAAATTCTACAAATCAGATGACATGATCTCTCTCCCCATTGCAAAAATATTTAAATAGGGATTCAAATTTGCAAAATACAAATAACCCCACCTAAGTTATTTCCCACCTTACACTACATAGCATGTCCCTACCTAAGTAGATCTTACTCTTCAAAAAAAAAAAAAAAAAAACCTGCGAAGGGTACTTGGGTACAGTAAAAGCAACCAAAACTTTTGGCAACTCGGATGTGCTCCTGGGCAATTGCCAAAAAACTTGTGCTGTTCAAAATTAATAAACTAAAATAACAAATCCAGTGTGCCCTGTAGAACACGTTGATATGCCTAATCAGGGAAAACTTCTGTTTTCTTCAAAAAAAAAAAAAAACATCAACAAATTATTTAATTACAAAAAAAAACCCCCAAAATATTGTACGAAGATCATTTTTGTATAATGTTTCCAATCAAATATAATGAAAAAGTACTTATGATATGAACACAATCGCTATCATCGTTTGTGTCCAGCAGCCTCATATGCAACCGTAGACTTACACGGTTTCAAAGAGTTCTTCAACCACAAGCGATCAAATATATTTAATTAATACAAATTTTAAAACGAACAGGAGACAAAAAAAAAAAAAAAAAAAAAAAAAGTTTGGACGAGCCCCCATTTTGTTACACCTTAAAAACAGAATGTAACAAAAAGTTGCGGGGAGGCGTGAGTAGCAAAATCAGGCACATATACTGACAGCTTTGTATTTAGAAAAAACAAACTCCGGAGTTTTAAGGTAAATAATCACAAACAACCCAGTTGAAGAGTCAACATGCCCAAAAACCTGTGAGCAAGATGGCACAGCTCACGACCTATCATCTCCCAGCAACATACAACCAGGGATCTTCCATCTTAAAAATTACACACCCAAAACATACGGCCCCAGCCATCACAGTTGTGAACCATTCAGAACTGAATGCCTTTTAAATTCCAATTTAATTCCATTCATGAATTTGTACTAAATTTGAATTGCGCTAGCAAACGATGCAGAATTGCTATTTAAACTTGAATTTAAGGAAGTAGAATTAACATGGACTAAAATGTTAAGAAATTCAATATATTCATAGTTCATTTTTTTTCAATGTGAATTACCCATAAACATCTTATCATAGTCACCACATATGATGTATTTTCAGAAATTATATAATTATTAATACTACTACTACTATTAATAATAATCAATGTTCGAAAAGCCATCAACAAAAATGTGTATTTAATAAGTGTATTTAAGTTACCAAAGTCTCTACTGTATTTCAACTTGTGCGACTAGACCTTATTTGATCCAACCGCATGATGAGATGCATACAGTGTTGGGAAGTAGCTAACTACATGTAGAGACGCAACTAACTTAACTACATTTTTCAGTAGCTTGACAGTAGCTCAGCTGCTTTTAAAAGAGTAGCTTTTCCAGTAGCAACCTACTGTTTCCAGCAAGTAGCCAAATGCTACATCATGTTGGTCAGATTATAACTAAAAGCCTTCCTTATTGCATAGAGGCCAAACTTTTACCGGCAAAACGTCTGACAATCTGGCAGCATATTTCTGTCTGCTGATCAGAATCAGGCAGCATCTTTCTTCTTCTTTTGTAATGGCAGGTCACAAACAAATATAGTGAATTACCGCCATCTACTGAGAGCTTATTACAGCTCACTTGGATAAGAAGAGATTGTCTGATGGTTATGTAAAGTGAACAACCACAGTTTGTTTACCTTTACAAGACATACGGGGGCAGGTAAATCTGAAAATGATAAAAGAACACCATTTTATTCTTCTATGAAACAAAGAATGTGTCAGACACTTTGTTCTTAATAGATCACACAACAGCATATTTACCTCTTAAAGTTATTATTACCTTTTGAGGGATTTTGTTTCTGTTCTAAATATGTTTATTTCGCTACTCATCATCTGTGCCGCGAGTGAATTAATATTAAAATATTTATAAATATACAGTATATATTATTATAATAATTACTATCATGCAGAACTATTTGATTTCTCCATTTCTTAGCATTTAATTAACTATTATTTTCATGTAAAATAAATAAAATGATTGGTAAAAGAAATCAATCTAGGATGACCATCCGTCCACTTTTTTTGGACCTGAACAAAGCAAACAAATATATGTAGAGCAACCTGTATGTGACCTGTAAAGCTGGCACTTGCAAGTCAATGGCAAAAAGTCAGAAAATACAATGATCATGAACCCAGGTGAGGGGAGAAAACAAGCCCTGAGTCTTTATTCACATATTATCCACAATAAATATTATGTGACAAGAACAAAAAATGCCAGCCCAAGGAGAATTTGTCATAAAAATTTGATCTTTAGGGAAGTAGGCTACACCTGGCCACAGCAGGACTGAAAAGTGTGAAGTATAGTATAAAAATTATTTTTTAATGGCGTCTGACTTTTTTGTTTTTATTTTATACTGTGGATTTAATTTTATGGCCATTATTAACTGTATTAATGTTACTATTCATTAAATGTATTAAATATATTTAATTAAACACATTAAATGAAAACAAATATTGCCTCATTAAGTAGCTTCAATGTAGCTAGCTACTTTTTGATAGTAACTTGTAGTGTAGCTAACTACTTTTTCAAAAGAGTAGCTTGACTGTATCTTAACTACTTAAAATTATGAGTAGCTTGTAGCTTGTCAAACTACAGTTTCAAAGTAGCTTCCTCAACACTGGATGCATATGAGGTCAGGCTTTAGAATGAAGCGTAGTACACAGTATTTGTGTGTGCTATCTGCATTGTTTTACCACCCAATTCACTAAACTAATGATCAGTTAACAAATCATATAATGCTGAATGCAAATTGAACAGTACATTTGCAGACCCTGTGGATTTGTTCTGACTATATGAGGTGAATACTAGTATGTGCGTTTGACTCCACTGTGGTTATAACACTCTTCTTCATAATTTCATGAATTACTGCTGCCATGATCAACAGAAAAGTGTTAACTATAGCAGACAAATAATTTTGTGAAAAAAAGTGCAATTAAAAGGTGTAATTTAAAGAAGGTGTGTTTGTGCTGAAAATAATTACAATGTCTGAATTTAAATACGCAAAGCGCAGCGCTATTTCAGTGCATTTAGTGCTGGCTTAAAAGTGAATTGCAGGTGGTTAGTGAATATGATGCAGGTTTTTTGCACTGAAATATCACACACAAAAGTGAGCCAACTATTTAGTGAATTCACCCCTGAATGTCTCCTGGAAATGTATCAGAGAAATGAAATCCCATCCTTCATGTCAAGCTGATTGTTAAGCAGATTCTAAATAACAGCCATGACTAATAGAATCTTTTAAAGTGGATTACTAGATGATAGTATTGTGAATATAGACTTATAACATCTATTTATCATGTCTTAAAGGTCCTCGATCACAAAATCCTTTAAGATGTTTGCCAATCTACGGGGTTGGGAGGGTTACTTTTGAAATGTATTCCACTACAGATTCAGAATACATGCTGTAAAATGTAATTTGTAACGTATTCCATTAGATTACTCAAGGTCAGTAACGTATTCTAAATACTTTGGATTACTTCTTCAGCACTGGTAGATTTTTCACTTGTTTTGACTATAAAAACTCTGCCAGTACAGTAAGACAAAATACACATGTTAAAAATACATTCTCTGAAAAACCTAAATATCTTATGCAGTGTTGTTTCTAAAACAAGATCAATCAAACTGATCTTGTTTTAAGGATTTTTAGATATTTTTACAGGAAAACAATACAAAAATTATTATCAAGAATACGATTTTTGCCCTAATATCAAAGGTCTTACTAGAAAAAAGAAATTACGATCCAATGTGAATTTTCTTGATTAAAAAATATGTATATAAAAAATAACATGTGCATGTAAAATGGCTAGAAATAGTATTTTAGTTTAGGGTAAAACTGACAATTTACACAAGATTTATTTCTATTTCTTCTGCTCCAAACTTACTTCAAACTTACTTCTCTGTCTGTTTGTATGAATGTAACACATCATAAGAAAGTGTTTCACCGCTGTTCAAATGCACTTTGGATCACATCATTTATATGTATAAATGTTTTCCATCTGAAAGGACTAAATATTAAATGAAACAAATGACAATCAAATGCAAAGTAATCTCTTCATGTAATGTAACTGTATTCTAATTACCAATGATTTAAATTGTAACTGTAGTGGAATACAGTTACTTATATTTTGTATTTTAAATATGTAATCCATTACATGTATTCCATTACTCCCCAACCCTGCCAATCTATGTGGCACTTTCAAGAACTCACTGTGCATTGTAGTAAAAGCTGTCTTCCGCTCATAACCTTCACACACTGTAAATAGATTCTAGAATTATTGAATATTTTTTTCTATTTCACTTTAAAATCACTTGACCATTGGTAAATATTATGCCAACTGTGTATTTGAACATCACTTTTCAAGAGAAAATCTTCTGGAGCTGAATTGGAAAAGGGATCAATATGAATATGCTTACTGCACAGTGATGTGTTCCTCCATAATGTTAACTTCTGGGAAGGATAGAGGATAAACTTTAAACTGTGAAGGGGTAGTATCAGCCTATAACTCTATGGGATAGTCTCAAGACCTGTGTGAAAAAAATGGACCACTTTTTTTGTTTCTTTTTCTTGTTCTGGTATTTAGGATCTGTATGGACATGCTTACAAAAGAAAAAGTAAAATACTTGTTATAGCTTATTCTGAGTTTGCAATCTGCAATGAGAAATAATTAATTACTGATGTGATCTCTTTTATCCCAAAATATAGATTCTTGAAGACATTTGGAAAACAGTAAAATACAAATTACTATAATAATAATAATAATAATAATAATAATAATAATATTTATTATTATTATTTATCAATATACTTTATTAGGTACACCTGTACACCTACATTGGCTGCAGTGCATAAAATCACACAGATACAGTTCAGAAGCTTCAGTTAATGTTCACATTAACCATCAGAATGGGGAAAAAATGTCATCAGAAAGTTGAGGCTGCTGTGGGCCTACCATCTGTGTAACTCAGCAGAAAATCGAGATTCATCAGACCACGCTATGTTTTTCCATTCTTCAAATGTCCAGTTTTGGTGAGCCTGTACCCACTGCAGCCCCAGTTTTCTGTTCTTGGCTGACAGAAGTGGATCCCGACATGGTCTTCTGCTGTTGTAGCCCATTTGCCTCAAGGTTCGATGTGTGGTGCATTCTGAAATGCTATTCTGCTCACTACAATTGTACAGAGGGGTTATCAGAGTTACCGTAGCCTTTCTGTCAGCTCGAACCAGTCTGGCCATTCTCCATTAACCTCTCTCCACGGAACTGCCGCTCACTGGATTTTTTTTTGTTTTTCGCACCATTCTGAGTAAACTCTAGAGACTGTTGTACGTGAAAATCTCAGTAGATCAGCAGTTACAGAAAAACTCAAACCAGCCTGTCTGGCACCAAAAATCATGCCCCGGTCAAAATCACTGAGATCACAATTTTCCCCATTCTGATAGTTGATGTGAACATTAACTGAAGCTCCTGACCCATATCTGCATGATTTTATGCATTGCACTGCTATCACATGATTGGCTGATTAGATAATTACATGAATAAGTAGGTGTACAGTTGTACCTAATGAAGTGGACACTGACTGTTCTCACAGGACAGGTTCTTGCATTCCATCTGTACTCATTCAGAGGGAATCTTGTGGAGCATCTCACTTTGGTTGCATGGCGTTCCACTGCTTTTCAGCATTTATAATCATAAATGCTGAGTTTTTATGTAGATATGTCAAGTAAATGTAGTTTGAACCTTTGAAAAATGTGACTCAAATACCGTAAATTCTGTTCAGGCCAGGTGTCTTTTTAAACAGCTGTCAGGTTGTTGCCTGTGTTGCCTGTCCAGCTGGAGTTTTACATACTGCCCCCTGCTGACTGAGACTCGCAAAAACAATGAATTGCTCCATTGGTAAAATACAATTCCAGGTAATTTAAGGAAGGTCAGGGGCATTGCCCCCATTGCCCCATTGCCATTGGCTCCTATACTGAAACATTATAAAAATAGCTGTTTTTTAGTCACCAAATCACAGAATTGCTCAATTTAGATTGTTGATCAGAAACAAGATAGAAAGCCGAAGAAAAGGAAGACAGCTGATAACCCATTAATCGGAGGTTTAAAAAACAGTACATAGTTGAGAAGATAAGTTTGCATTCCCTCATAAATGTTCACACCCCTTTCATAATTTATATAAATATAAGAAAAAAAAATATGTTTTTATTAAGTACTGCTCTTTAGAATTTGCATTACAGATATTTACATAAAGTATAGTATGCATATTGTAGTGTGTTGTCTTCTTGAGCATCAATGAATGTTTGCACCTTGTGTAATAGCTGTGTACAAGTCATATATACACACACATATATATATATACAGGTGCATCTCAATAAATTAGAATGTCGTGGAAAAGTTCATTTATTTCAGTAATTCAACTCAAATTGTGAAACTCGTGTATTAAATAAATTCAGTGCACACAGACTGAAGTAGTTTAAGTCTTTGGTTCTTTTAATTGTGATGATTTTGGCTCACATTTAACAAAAACCCACCAATTCACTATCTCAACAAATTAGAATACATCATAAGACCAATAAAAAAAAACATTTTTAGTGAATTGTTGGCCTTCTGGAAAGTATGTTCATTTACTGTATATGTACTCAATACTTGGTAGGGGCTCCTTTTGCTTTAATTACTGCCTCAATTCGGCGTGGCATGGAGGTGATCAGTTTGTGGCACTGCTGAGGTGGTATGGAAGCCCAGGTTTCTTTGACAGTGGCCTTCAGCTCATCTGCATTTTTTGGTCTCTTGTTTCTCATTTTCCTCTTGACAATACCCCATAGATTCTCTATGGGGTTCAGGTCTGGTGAGTTTGCTGGCCAGTCAAGCACACCAACACCATGGTCATTTAACCAACTTTTGGTGCTTTTGGCAGTGTGGGCAGGTGCCAAATCCTGCTGGAAAATGAAATCAGCATCTTTCAGCAAAAGGAAGCATGAAGTGCTCCAAAATTTCTTGGTAAACGGGTGCAGTGACCAACACCAGCAGATGACATTGCACCCCAAATCATCACAGACTGTGGAAACTTAACACTGGACTTCAAGCAACTTGGGCTATGAGCTTCTCCACCCTTCCTCCAGACTCTAGGACCTTGGTTTTCAAATGAAATACAAAACTTGCTCTCATCTGAAAAGAGGACTTTGGACCACTGGGCAACAGTCCAGTTCTTCTTCTCCTTAGCCCAGGTAAGACGCCTCTGACGTTGTCTGTGGTTCAGGAGTGGCTTAACAAGAGGAATACAACAACTGTAGCCAAATTCCTTGACACGTCTGTGTGTGGTGGCTCTTGATGCCTTGACCCCAGCCTCAGTCCATTCCTTGTGAAGTTCACCCAAATTCTTGAATCGATTTTGCTTGACAATCCTCATAAGGCTGCGGTTCTCTCGGTTGGTTGTGCATCTTTTTCTTCCACACTTTTTCCTTCCACTCAACTTTCTGTTAACATGCTTGGATACAGCACTGTGTGAAGAGCCAGCTTCTTTGGCAATGAATGTTTGTGGCTTACCCTCCTTGTGAAGGGTGTCAATGATTGTCTTCTGGACAACTGTCAGATCAGCAGTCTTCCCCATGATTGTGTAGCCTAGTGAACCAAACTGAGAGACCATTTTGAAGGCTCAGGAAACCTTTGCCGGTGTTTTGAGTTGATTAGCTGATTGGCATGTCACCATATTCTAATTTGTTGAGATAGTGAATTGGTGGGTTTTTGTTAAATGTGAGCCAAAATCATCACAATTAAAAGAACCAAAGACTTAAACTACTTCAGTCTGTGTGCATTGAATTTATTTAATACACGAGTTTCACAATTTGAGTTGAATTACTGAAATAAATGAACTTTTCCACGACATTCTAATTTATTGAGATGCACCTGTATATACACACTGGTGCCCAAACGTTTGGAATAATGTACTGATTTTGCTGTTTCGGAAGGAAATTGGTACTTTAATTCACCAAAGTGGCATTCAACTGATCACAAAGTATAGTCAGGACATTACTGATGTAAAAAAAACAGCACCATCACTATTTGAAAAAAGTCATTTTTTATCAAATCTAGACAGGCCCCATTTCCAGCAGCCATCACTCCAGCACCTTATCCTTGAGTAATCATGCTAAATTGCTAATTTGTTACTAGAAAATCACTTGCCATTATATCAAACACAGTTGAAAGCTATTTGGTTCGTTAAATGAAGCTTAACATTGTCTTTGTGTTTTTTTTTTTGGTTTTTTTTGTTGCCACAGTATGCAATAGACTGGCATGTCTTAAGGTCAATATTAGAACAAACATGGCAAAAAAGAAACAGTTTTGTCTAGAAACTCGTCTGTCAATCATTGTTTTGAGGAATGAAGGCTATACAATGCTTGAAATTGCCAAAAAACTGAAGATTTCATACAAATGTGTACACTACAGTCTTCAAAGACAAAGGACAACTGGCTCTAACAAGGACAGAACGAGATATGGAAGGCCAGATGTACAACTAAACAAGAAGATAAGTACATCAGCGTCTTTAGTCTGAGAAATAGATGCCACACATGTCCTCAGCTGACAGCTTCATTAAATTCTACCAAATTCTAGTGAATCTGAATCAAACTGCTAACCTGAGCTCCTGAGTTCAAACCAAAAGATCCAGTTCAAAAGAGTTTTGGGTTTCTTGTTGCATTTGGTGCAGTGAGCTCGTCAGAAACAAAACGGGTGAAAAGTGGTGCGAGACACACTGCCACTCTAAAGATGTATTCAATAACTCACAAGATGATATCTGACGAACCCAAATATGAACCCACACAACCCGACTGTCACCAATGGCGACTACATTTTAAATAATTGTTGCAATCAACTATTTTTGGTCACAGTCTGGAGCCCTGCAGGGGGCATGTTTAATTCTGTTCTTTTTTAATTTGTTATTTTTTATATAATTAAATCACACTGAATTAACACATTAAATTGAAAGGCTTAATTTTTCCTCCTCACCTGCTGTCAGTGATGATGGTGGCATTTAACTGTGCACTATGTACATGGCATTTAAGCAGCTCTTTGCTCTGCCCACACTATAAGTTATGTAACAATGTTTTGCCCCTTTTCTAATCCACTGTATCCAATGAATAGTAGGGATGTGCAGATACCATTTTTAACAGTCGGTAAACTGTAAGGTTTCACAAATGATTTTTTATTATTTTTGTCAGGAGTCGGGACGTGGAACACTACTTAAAATAGCAGAAAATAAAGTGCACAGTAAGCTATGAGCCTAAAATAGAACAATACATAGATCATCAAATGATAAAATATCACATTAAAGTCAAACAAAAATAATCAAACTGTCACTGCTGATTCCAACAATCTGATGATACAATTTACATTAACTCATTTAGCAGACACTTTTATCTAAAGCAACTTACAGGAGGAGAACAACAGAAGCAAAATCATCCTAGGAAGGCATTAGTAACACAAGTGCTGTAAAACAAGTTTCAAAATTGTTTAGAGAAGTACCCCTAGCAAGGAGGACGAGAGATTTTTATTTTATTTATTTTTTTTATAAGAAGAAGACTCACAGAAGAGCTGTGTCTTTAGATGCTTTTTGAAGGATGTTAGAGAACCAGCTGCTCAGGTGGAGTTTGGCAGGTCATTCCACCAGTGTGGAACAGTAATGTTTTGTTTTTTTGAGAATGCACTACAAGGTGCCGTTCACCCACAGAACACAAACTTCTGGAGTGCATGTAGACCTGAAATAATGAGTGTAGATAGGGGGGGGGGTGCAGAGCCGGTGGTTGTTCTGCAAGTATAAATACCTTAAACTTAATGCAAGCAACCATTGGCAGTCAGTGCAGTTTGATGAAGAGAGGCGTGACGTGCGCACTTTTGGGCTCATTGAAGACCAATCATGCTGCTGCATACTGGATCAATTGCAGAGGTTTGACTATACATGCAGGAAGGCCTGCAAGAAGACCATTGCAGTAGTCCAGCCTGGATAGCACAAGCGCCTGGACGAGGAGTTCTGTGGCATGTTCAGAAAGGAAGGGCCTGATTTTCCTGATGTTATATAGAACAAATCTGCACAATCTGGCAGTCCTTGCGATTTGGTCCGTGAAGTTTAACTGATCCTCAAACACAACCCAAAGATTTCTGGCTGTCTTGGATGGTGTGATCTTTGACGAGTCTAGTTGAATGGTGAAATTGTGCTGAACTGCTGGGCTCGCTGGAATCACAAGAAGCTCGGTTTTAGTGAGGTTGAGTTGGAGTTGATGTTCTTTCATCCACTAAAAGATGTCTACCAGGCAGGCTGAGCTCTGTGCAGCTACCATAGGATCATCACGCTGGAATGAGAGGTAGAGTTGTGTGTCATCAGCGTAGCAATGGTAGAGCTGACATGTATATATAGAAGAGGAGGGGCCCAAGTACTGAACCCTGGGGTACCCCAGCAGCTAATTGGTGAGACTTAGACACCACTCCCCTCCAAGACACCCTGAAGGACATACCTGTGAAATAAGAGTCAAATCAGCAGAGGACAGTTCCTGTGATATCCTTTGCCGTGAGGGTTGACAGGAGAATTTTGTGGTTTACAGTGTCAAATGCAGAAGACAGATCCAGCAGAATGAGAACAGACAATTTGGATGAAGCTTTTGCCAGTCTCAGAGTTTCAGTAACAGACAGCAGGGCAGTTTCCGTAGAGTGTCCGCTTTTGAAGCCAGGCTGGTTGCTGTATCTGGGGGCCGGCATGCCCCATGCCCTTCCCCCCTCTAATGACTCCTCCCCGGTTCTCTCTCCCCTTCTTCATTCCATCCTGTTCCGTTTCCCTAGAAACGGGGGAACATTTCCCCAAGACCGGCTCCCCGGTCATGTTCTCTGCTTCCACAAACCTCGTGTCTCCTCTCTCTTTGTCCCAGGTGGAGTCCACTGCCATGAGTGGGGCAGTAGGCTTGGGCCGGTCTGCTGGAGTTGTGGGGAGCCAGGTCATGTTCGAGAGCAGTGCCCAGAATGGAGATGGGGGTCTTGATCTGGATCCCCGAAACCCCACAGACCACCCCAGAGTGAGCAAGGAAGTACCAAATACCCATGAGTATTAAGGGGGGTACATACCAAGCCTTAGTGAATTCAGGTTGTAATCAAACCTCCATTCATCAATGCTTGGTTCAAAACAGGGCATTGGAGGAAAATAATTGGGTGAAGGTAAGGTGTGTACACAGGGATATTCATGATTATCCTGTTGTGACCGTCACGGTAATATTCCAGGGACAAAAGCATAATATTGAGGTGGTGGTTAGTCCTCACCTCACCCATCCGCTAATTTTGGGAACTAATTGGCCAGCTTTTCGATCATTATTGAAGGGGTTGTGTGTGGATGGGTCCTGTGAGAAAGTAAACCGGTGTGGGATGTGTGAAGCACTGGCTGGGGAGGCGTGGCCTGGGCCGTCTGCGGCTGCTCCGCGTCAGGCTGACGTTGGGGAAGGGAAGGTGTCATCCTACCCCACCCTTAGGGAATTTCCGGTTGAGGATTTCCCTCTAGAGCAGTCGTGACCCTTAAGCACGCATTTGACCAAGTGAAAGTGATTGATGGTCAATGTCTCCAGCTGTGCACTGCACTCACATATCCATGTTTTTCAATTATAAAAGATCGGTTGTATAGAGTGACACAGGACACTCGGACAAATGAAAATACAACACAGTTGTTGATACCAAAGAGCTTTCAGGAAATGTTATTCCAGGTGGCTCATCATAATCTGATGGCAGGTCACTTGGGACAGGGGAAAACAATAAGCCATCTCATGGCCCACTTCTATTGGTTGGGCATTCACGGGGATGTTCGCCGGTGGTGTGCAGCATGCCGTGAATGTCAACTGGTGAATCTGCCAGCCATTCCAAAAGCACCATTGCGTCCCCTTCCTTTCAAAGGAACTGGCATGGACCTCGTCAGGCCAATAGAACAGACAGCAAACGGTATCACTTTGCGTTAGTCCTGATGGATTACGCAACGCGATATCTGGAAGCAGTGCCACTGCGCAACATCTCAGCACGCAGTGTTGCGGAGGCACTCTTCAAAATTATCTCCCAAGTGGGGATTCCACAAGAAATCATCACTGATTAGGGCACAGCTTTTATGTCACGTACACTATGCAAGCTACAAATTATGAATTATTGGGTATTAAATTGATTTCGACAAGCGTGTACCATCTACAAATGGACTAATAATACCTTAAAGAATATGATTCGTAAGTTCATGCACAAAGATTCTCTGTGAACTAATGAACCTGTTACGGATCGTTCAAGTGTTTTCATTATGCATGGGAGGATAGAGACAGGTCTGTAGTTTTCTAAAAGTGCAGGATTAAGTGTGGGTTTCTTAATCAGTGGGGTTACCCGAGCCTGCTTAAATGTAGTGGGGAAGATACCAGTGAGAAGAAATGTGTTAATGTGTGTGAGTCCAGATAAGATTGAAGGAGAAATAGCTTAAAGGAGACTGGAAGGAACAGGGTCAAGGGGGTAGGTAATGGGATGACTGGAGAGGAGAAGTTCAGAGACTTCAGCCTCAGAGAGGGGCAAGAAAGAGGGAAGTAGGAGGTTGTGTGCTGTTGGCGGGTGTTTGTGGGTTTTTGGTGTGGAGAACTGACAGCTGATGGTTGTTATTTTGTTTGTAAAAAATGTGGCATATGTTAGCGGAGAAGGATGAGCGCAGGGACTGATACTCACTCAGGTCAGCTGGATCTTTTGATTTGCACCATTTCCTCTCAGCCACTCTGAGTTCAGAGTGATGTTCATGTAGAACATCAGATAGCCTGGGGCTGGAGGGTTTATCACGGGCCAGCCTGGATGAGAGGGGACAGATGCTATCTAGACAAGATGTTAAAGTTGAGCATAGGGTGTTAGTAGTATTATTGACGTCAAGTGAGGAGAATTGGTTAGAGGACGGAAGTGAGGATGAGACCATAGCAGAGAAACGAGTGGGTGAAAGAGAGCAAAGGTTTCACTGAAAAGAGATCTGCAGAGGAAAGTGTGCTGGACAAGGAGGTAAATTAAGGTTAAAAGTAAGGAAGAAATGATCAGAAGTGTGCAGGGGAGTAACCAGAACATGATCAGAAGTGCAGTTGCTTGTGTAGATGAGGTCCAGTTGGTTACCTGATTTATGAGTTTCTGCAGTTGTGAAACGTTTGGAGATCAAACGACGCAAGCAATGTGTGGAAGTCTGCAGCCTGAGGTTTGTCCAGGTGGATGTTGAAGTCGCCAAGCATGACAAGTTGGCTACCATCCTCAGGGATTATAGCAACACATCCAGCTCCTCCAACAAATTTTCAAGCTGACCAGGAGGGTGATATATATCTACAAAATGGATTTTACCAGGATGGGTGATAGTAATTGCATGTATTTCAAAGGAGTTATTGTCACACAGAGATGGTAGGGGAGTACATTTCCATGCATTGGAGATAAGCAAACCTGTTCCCCCACAGAAGGAGTGACAGTGTCCTCAGGTTGGATCCAGGACTCTGTCAGGGCCAAAATGTTGAGACTGGGTAGCAATGGTAGGAATGAAGTCAGCTTTGTTTACTGCTGACTGGCAGTTCCAAAGACCAACAGAAAGAGAGAAAAGTTTGGCATAGGAGGTGGAGATAGTGCGCAAGTTGTTAGGATTTTGCTGTCTTCTGTGTCTGAAACGTGACTGACTGGTGTGACAGTAAGAATTTGGAAACACATTGTGGTATAGACCAGAGAAGAAAGACATAGGAAAGCAGGAGAGCAGTAGAGAAGATAATAAGTGTGATTCTTTGTCTGTGTCCTTGCTCGGTGGACTCGCACATTTAGACTCGCTGGTCTATATATGCATCAGGCTTCACACAAGCAGGGCTTCACACGAGGGCTCCCACTTCCGCTGATGCGGACTAAGTCAAATATATATACACTGATATCACGTCATTAAGTGAAAATAAGCTGCACATGCCTTACTATTTAGCACAACAAAGCTAGTTCACGTGGCTAAACGAAACTGAGGGTTGCACGAGATGACAAATGTGGGAATAAACGTGACTTCAGCACACCGTAAACAAACATGCAAACCCTAGTAATGAATAATCAAACGAGTGAACTACTGTTCAAGAACACTCTTAAACAATGCTAGTTTAACACACAGTAAACAAACAACTCTAACCATTGCAATGACAAGTGAAAAACAATGTAATATATACACACACACTTAAGTAACGTGACTTCAGCATAGTAAACAACACAGTACACAAACAACTCTCATCTAGCAATAAATAATACTCCAAAACAAAATGAAAACACTGTAATAAACATACACTTACACACTACTGCAGACTCCTGATGATAGATCGCTTCTCCTGAAGTGACTATGGATACCGAAGTTTAAATATTCTACCTGGCACTGGACATGCCTTAATATTTAGTACAACAAAGCTAGTTCATGTGACTAACTGAAACTGAGGGTTGCACAAGATGACAAACACGGGAACAAACACGACTTCAGCACACCGTAAACAAATACACTAACCCTAATAATCAGTAATCAAACAAGTGAACTGTTGTTCAAGGACACTCTTAAACAGCGCAAGTTTAATACACAGTACACAAACAACTCTCATAAACAACTTCTCAATAAATAATACTCAAACACAAATGCAAAACAAAATGAAAACACAGTAATAAACAAACGCTTACGCACTACTGCAGGCTCCTAATGATAGATCGCTTCTCTCCTGTGTACAATTTATAATTTAACCAGAGCAGTATTTTTCTGTGTGTTTTTCATTGAATGACTCTCAATTAGGGTGAGAGCATTAAACCTGAACAGAGAAAGATACACTATGCAGCTAAAATAAATTTATATAAATGAACAGCAGCATTTAACTTAATATTTTTTTCCATGTAAAAGACACAAAATGACATGCTGGGACTAAGTGAATCATTTCTTTGGATCCAGTTAATTTGGATGAGCCATCCGAATGAAATTATTCACTAAAATGAATCTGACTGACGAATGCTGCATCTGAGAGAGCAGGACCGTTTCTGAGCATATGGGGCCCTAAGCAAAATCCTACTTGGAGGCCTCCCAGGTAATGATAACATAAAAAATGGCTATTTACAAGGAATTTGTTTACCTGAATCCCCAGCTGCCTTTGATGGCCTTAAATACTTAAATATGGCTCCTGAAAGTAATGCAGACAAGACCATTTTGGTTGATTGAATCATCTCCAGTGCTGCAACTACCATCAGCTAGCTAGCTAGCTAACTAACTGAAACAAAGATAGCATTGAGTCTGTGAGCCAATCTTGGCTTAGTTATCCAGCTAGCAGAAATATATGAAAACATGTACCTTTGAAAAACAGGACACAACTGCAAAACGTTAGCTAACTAATTGTTGCAATTTATGACAACGAACAAACACCACCTTGACAGGTAGCTGGCTTACATTAATTTATTACCAGTGGTCTGGCTGCATTTTTCCTCCTCTTCCTTTTTCTTTTTTCCACTCCAGACTTGTAGGTGCATTTCATGATGATAAAAAACCCTTTGAGCATGTGCTTGTGCTTGTAGCATCTACCTACAACTCTCTCATTGCAGTTGCATTCTCCCTTCCCTCTCGGGCCACAAGGGGGCACATTATAACTCTCTAATGGAGCCATAACAGCTACCTGAGTCATATTTGCAGCTTTTAGTATATTAAAATAATAATAATAAAACACTTTGCTTTGCCGGACCCCCTGGTTGCTCTCGGGCCCTATAGCGGCTGCTTATACTGTAGCTAGAAACGGCCCTGTGAGAGAGGACATAAAAGCACATGCACATAGTACCCACAGAGGCAGCACACGTGAGCACCCTTCAGAATCATAAAGTAACAAATAGGACACAGTAAGTGACAGCCGAGTCCGCAAGAATGCAAGTGCACCATTTGGAACATGACCAGACAATTCTGAGAGTGTGTTCGAAAAATATTCCAGGAAAAGCCAAACAATTCTGCCAATAGATGGGAGGCAAAGTTGTCTTTGAGACCAACTGGAATAATGGGAAGGCAAAGTAAGATACGATGCCAACTGGGTGTGATAAATGAGCTTTACGACAATTCCAAAGTGAACTACAAATTATATTTTCCCCATTTTTATTCACTCAAGTCATTTTATGTAATCTCTCCTGCTTTTATCAGAATCACTCCGTTTTGCAGAATCATATGTTAGGATGTCACACAGCATGCTATGAATTTGTGCTGCTTGTCTCCTCGATGTAAGAATGAGTCACAACTCTGAATGCTTCTGAAGATTTGACACAGCACATCTGAACTTATGAAGCTCATACCCCTCTGAAACAGTTAGCATCAAAGGGAATTATTGTACCGTAATCACTTCCGCTGTTTTTCATCTTTTATTTTAGTATGCAGAATACAGCAATAAAAACATGACAAAAGACATTACTCTCGGCCGTGTGGCTAAGGGAAGGCCTGTGCGTGCTATCAAAAGGTCATACCTGAGAATTTACCTTGTAATCTTGTGGGAATCATAAGTTCAGTTCTTAGTAATAAAAGAGTTATCACAGGTTCAGAGCCAAAGAAATTGTTACAGTGATAGATGTTGCCCTTTTAGATGAACAAGGTTCACCCATCTACGTATCAAACAGTCAAAAAATGTGTGACTGTTGAAAGAACACGGCTGATGCTCACCACTGTGTTTTTACATGCACATCAGCCCTCCAGATTTGCTGGGATTGTGTTTTTGCATTTCTTCAGCTGGGTGCTGGGAGCATACATGCATGCGTTCCTCCCGCAGTCAGGGCTTGGGTTGAGATGTTCGGGCTGGGCTCTGGGATCTGGGGCTGTGTGTGCACTGATCCAGAAGATGTCGAGATCTCATTGCGGAGGGGAGCCCTGCTCCACAGCTCTGCTTATAGCTCCCAGCCGCAAGCTAAACGTTTGGCAGATACGTGTGGTTTATGGTTGTCAGACTGTGTACCACATGCACAGATACGTAAATTGACAAACAAGTCAAGCCCTGCTTAGAGAGGAGAGGGCATTTGCACTCAGAGTCTAGGCTAATGTAGAGAATGAAGTTTGGATTTATTCAAGTAAAAAAAGGCATTACTACTTGACAGGATGGTGCCAAATCCATTTTGCTTTTTGCCTCTGAAGAAAATGTGATGCAACGGGGCATTTATGACTATAATAAAACTTTTGTGCTGCAAAGAAATTCAACTTCATGAACTACTAAACTTAAGAATGGTCATATTACTGTACAACATACAAGTAATTCTTAGCTTTGACTAAACAACAAGGCAAAAACGTATTTGGACACTTAAAAATATATAAATGACATTGCATTAGATACAGGGTTGGGGAGTAACGAAATACATGTAACAGGAATACATATTTAAAATACAAAATATAAGTAACTGTATTCCACTACAGTTACAATTTAAATCATTGGTAATTAGAATACAGTTACATTCAAAAAGTATTTTGATTACTGAAGAGATTACTTTGCATTTTATTGTCATTTGTTTCATTTAATATTTAGTCCTTTCAGATGGAAAACATTTATACATATAAATTATACGATCCAAAGTGCATTTGAACAGCGGTGAAACACTTTCTTATGATGTGTTACATTCATACGAGAAGTGACAGAGAAGTTTGAAGTAAGTTTGGAGCAGAAGAAATAGAAATAAACCTTGTGTAAATTGTCAGCTTTACGCTAAGCTAAAATGCTATTTCTAGCCATTTTACATGCACGTTACCAGACATGATCATATTTTTTTATCAAGAAAATTCACATTGGATCATAATTTCTTTTTTCTAGTAAGACCTTTGATATTATGCAAAAATCATAATCTTGATAATTTTTGTATTGTTTTCCTGTAAAAATATCTAAAAATCTTTAAAACAAGATCAATTAGATTTATCTTGTTTTAGAAACAACCCTGCATAAGATATTTAGGTTTTTCAGAGAATGTATTTTTAACATGTGTATTTTGTCTTACTGTACTGGCAGAGTTTTTATAGTCAAAACAAGTGAAAAAATCTACCAGTGCAGAAGAAGTAATCCAAAGTATTTAGAATACGTTACTGACCTTGAGTAATCTAACGGAATACGTTACAAATGACATTTTACAGCATGTATTCTAGAATACATTTCAAAAGTATCCCTCCCAACCCTGATTAGATAAATAAACATAATACATACATACAAATAAGCAAGTGCCATCTGCAAACAAATGCTGCTAGAGCTTTTCTCAGAACTAACTTCACTTTTCTGAGAATTTGTTTTGCAATGACTTTTAATCACCTGGTGTTGCAGTGATTTTTGTGGATGTATGAGAGGGTCAGGGGTGGGGTCATCACTACTCCAAAAATGCTGGGGCAAAAAAAAAACAAACAAAAAAACAAACTGAACATGCAGGATTAAATTTAGATTATCAGTATTAATGATAGGAGAAACAAGTGCACACAGAGCATTACAGTGAGACAGAATATAAAACAAGGTAAGAGTATAAATAGACATACAAATAATAGGACATATAACAGAATTGTGTATGTACATGTGCAAGTGGTAATGTATGTGCAAGGTAGGGGTATGTACAGTTATTGAATTAAATTTGAAATAACTCTCCTATGGGGGAGTCCTGAAGGCAGTTTAATTGTTCATGAGGAAAATGGCCTGAGGGTAAAAACTGTTTTTTGGATTTTTCCCACTTTTTCTTCCAATTTGGAATGCCCAGTTCCCAATGTGCTTTTAAGTCCTCATGGTTGTGTAGTGATTTGCCTCTGTCCGGGTGGTGGAGGACGAATCCCAGTTGCCTCCACGTCTGAGATCGTCAGCTCACGCATCTTATCGCGTGGCTTGTTGAGCGCGTTGCCACAGAGACATAGCGTGTGTGGAAGCTTCACGCCATCCACCACGGCAACAGCTTTCAACTCACCATGTGCCCCACCGAGAACGAACCACATTATAGCAATCATGAGGAGGTTACCCCATGTGACTCTACCCTCCCTAGCAACCGGGCCAATTTGGTTGCTTAGGAGATCTGGCTGGAGTCACTCAGCATGCCCTGGGATTTGAACTAGCGAACTCCAGGGGTGATAGCCAGCATCTTTACCACTGAGCTACCCAGGCCCTCGGTAAAAACTGTTCTTGTACCTGAATGTCCTGGCGCTCAGTGCTCTGTAGCGCCGGCCAGAGGGCAACAGTTCAAAGATGGAGTGGGCAGGGTGTATGGTGTCCAGAGTGATTCTACTTGCACGTTTTCTCACTCTGGAGAAGTACAGGTCTTGGAGGGTGGGCAGGGGGGCAACAATAATCCTCTCAGCAGTCCTGACTGTCCGTTGTTGTTTCCTTCTGTCTGATTTGGTGCATGAACCAAACCAGACAGTTATAGATGTACACAGGACAGACTCAATGATAGCAGAGTAGAACTGTGTCAGTAGCTCCTGTGGCAGGTTGATCTTCCTCAGCTGGCAAAGGAAGTACAACCTCTGCTGAGCCTTCTTCACAATGGAGTCTATGTGGGTGTCCCACTTCAGGTCCTGAGAGCCCAGGAACCTGAATGGCTCCACTGCTGCCACAGTGCTGTCAAGGATGGTGGGGTGGGGTGGGGTTGATTTCTCCTGAAGTCCACTATCATCTCCACTGTTTAGCGCATGTTCAGCTCAAGGTTGTTGTGACCACACCAGATAGCCAGCTGTTCAACCTCCCATCTGTATGCAGACTCGTTAGTATCGTGGATGAGGCCGATGACCATGGTGTCATCTGCAAACTTCATGAGCTTGACAGAGGGGTCCTTTGCAGTGCAGTCATTTGTGTACAGGTAGAAGAGCAGTGGAGAGAGAACGCATCCCTGAGGAGCACCAGTGCTAATAGTGAGGGTCCCAGATGTGAGTTTCCCCAGTCTCACTAGCTGCTGCCTATCTGTCAGAAAGCTGGTGATCCATCGACAGATTGGGGTGGGCACAGAGAGCTGAGTATAATAAATAACTGCATCAGAAACAATGTACATTATATGTTGTAGGATTCACCTAGTCCAATAGTGTTTCCTTATTTTGTAGGGGGGTCCATGGGCATGCTCCCCTGTGAGACATTTTTAAAAGAACAGCACCAAAGCATGTGATTTTAGTGAGTTTGAAAACAGGAATATGGGATACAATGCATCTCTAAACTTATTCACATGACCTCAGTAGCGGAGGTTTCTCACCAGTGGTGTAGTAGTGTCTGAAGAGGTGGACATACTGCGAATTTATGAAGGAATATATATATATATATATATATATATATATATATATATATATATATATATATATATATATATATATACTGTATTATATATATATATATATATATATATATATATATATATTTTTTTACATTTTTAAAAACATCTACCCGGTCCTTAAAATGTATATATTTACATTTATATACAGTACGTAAAATGTGTAAAAAATATATTTTTCCATAAAAAAAAAACAAAAACAAATTTAAGTTGTAATTATAGTCCCACGTGAACTTACAAAATGTATATCAGGATAAGTTTCTTGCTGTCATGGTGTACAGTACACTACAAAAACCATTGAATGATAACTTGATGTTAAATATGTATTAAATTAATATGTCATTAATGTTCCTTTCATTAGGCTACTATGAAAATTGGTAATACTTTATAATAACTCTAATTAATAAATGAATACATAAATAATACGCAGTAAACTGTTAAGCATTGTATAGATAATATGAGTGCAGTAATGTTCACGTTAACACGCTATCTTGTATTACCATATATAGCCTACATACGAATAAATGGTTGTTTTATTTGTGTACTATAATGTTCTTTTCTGTGTATAATGAAATAGTTTTCCTACATAGAAATATAAATTGAAATTATTTGATTTCAAGAAAAAAGGCACCACTGACAGCAGTAAAAGGCAAGCAAAAAAAAAAAAAAAAAAAAGCCATTTGATATAATAAAGGGACACAGTTGTCCAGCATTTGCGAAGAGCACTAAAACTAGCACGGGTGCAATAATATGCAGTATTTTAACAAAGTTTAATTGTATAAGTTAAATTCCTTCTGACTGGTGGAGAAGCTTAGTTGGACTGTCTGTCTTGCTCGTGCTATCATCTGTACTCCCGCCTCCCACAGCTCCGTGTATGTATAGAGAGAATCTCTGTAAACATTTTGAAATAAAAAAAATAACACAATTCACTCAATGGTGCTGCAGCATCGCGTTAGTAGATTGAAAATGTTCCTGTCAAAAGACTACTCATTGTTCTGGCGGCCATACATATCATCACTTATTTCAGGTGTGCATATGCAAAATCCTGAGGAAGATAGGTGGGCATATGGCGTATGCCTGCGTATGTTCTAGACCAGTGGTACTCAACCAGGGGGTCGGGACCAACTAGGGGGCCTCAAGGTCTCTTAAAGTTATTTAAAATATAATAGATTATTATATATATATATTTTTATATATAATTATTATAATTAAACTTACTGAAAATGCAAATAATAATATAATAATAATAATAATAATAATAATAATAATAATATCTCCCTTCAGCAGCTTGCTTTTTATGAAGAATATACATTGCTAGACATTTCTGGAATCACAAGTT